>NW_027509154.1:0-26505 GCF_051911475.1 Siphateles boraxobius
ACTATATTAACTCATGCACTAGCAATTATTAGTCTTTTTTTTATATATCGGACACAGAAACCCTTCAGAGAAGAGTCTTTAAGGAGGACATATTCATCTTCATCTGTGTTTAGTGTGTAATGCAATGTTTATTTTATTTAAAACGATCAGCTATAATTAATCAGTTTTTATTCCATTTCAGAAATATAAAGGGGAAATTAAGTGCTTATTGTCATGAAAGTACTGTCAGAATGCTCTACATATTAATGGCTCTAAAAATAGGCTTCATTGTGTTTGTGTAAAATCTGAACGCTTGAGATTTGGGGGTGTGTTGTAGAGCAGCTGTGTGTGTGAGAGACGGCGCACCATCACTCGAGCGTGGCTGATGTTCCAGGTGAGGGTGGTCATGGTCCGGCCCTGAGGATCCACCACTGAGTCCTCGATGATGTAGGCCTTCTGGGCCATGTGTGCGGGCAGAAACCTCTCCGCCCAGCGAGGAGCCCGGCTGGTTTTGGTCAAGAGACGTCTGGACATCAGGCAGTTGTCTGGAGTGACTTCCCGAAATATGATGTCTTCCGTTAAAACATGATTACTGGGGAGTAAAAATAAATAAAAAATGTAAGTTAAATATACAAGGTTAAAAACACGGATTCTTGAGATATACAACACACAAAAGCCTTCTTTATGTTAAAAATGAATAAATTCATCAAAGTAAAAATACTTCAGGATTTTTTAAGGCTACTAAAGGAACTCTGGATACTCAGGAGGACATTTAAATATGATGTCTTCCATTAAAACATGGGATTACTGGGGAATACAAAAAGGAAAATTAAAATAAATTAAATATACAATGGTTATAAAACAATAATATTATCTCTCTCTCTCTCATATATACATATATATATATATAAATACACACACATACATATGTGTTTTTTATTTGTGCCCGTACGGGCTGTGTATTTGTAAGGGATCATCCACGGCTAGCTGTGTATTAAATTATTTTAATGCTCGATGTGCAGGCAAAGAACCACCAGACATGTAGCAGAGTGCATTCTCATGGTTTAACGCACAGCTAGCTGTGGATTATCCTGCTTATACCATGGTCATTTGACAGCATTGACAACTTTAAGCTGTTACTGATGTTTGCAGTGCTATATTTGACCAGAAGGATAAAAGCGATTATTTTCATCAGTTACGACTCGTTAGAACGCGTTTGTGAGTGTGTGTGTGTTGCGTGTGTCAATCAATGCAGCGCATTCCAGCCAATCAGAATCCAGTATTCAGACGGACCATGGTATACATTAAAAATATAAAATATATTAAATCAAATTTATTTTCTTTTTTTAAAGAAAAAGAAAAATGCAACTAAAAAATGTTTGTGTATGTGATTTGTTAGTACCTGTAGGTGTTGGGGTATAATAATATATAATAACAGGATGAATATGTTTGTTATTACAGCACCTGTAAGGGTTGGGGTATAATAATATATAATAACATGATGAATATGTGTTGTAACAGGACCTGTAAGGGTTGGGGTATAATAATAAATAATAACATGATGAATATGTGTTGTAACCGCACCTGTAAGGGTTGGGGTATAATAATATATAATAACATGATGAATATGTGTTGGAACAGCACCTGTAAGGGTTGGGGTATAATAATAAATAATAACATGATGAATATGTGTTGTAACAGCACCTGTAAGGGTTGGGGTATAATAATATATAATAACATGATGAATATGTGTTGTAACCGCACCTGTAAGGGTTGGGGTATAATAATATATAATAACATGATGAATATGTGTTGTAACAGCACCTGTAAGGGTTGGGGTATAATAATAAATAATAACATGATGAATATGTGTTGTAACCGCACCTGTAAGGGTTGGGGTATAATAATATATAATAACATGATGAATTTGTGTTGTAACAGCACCTGTAAGGGTTGGGGTATAATAATATATAATAACATGATGAATATGTGTTGTAACAGCACCTGTAAGGGTTGGGGTATAATAATATATAATAACATGATGAATATGTGTTGTAACAGCACCTGTAAGGGTTGGGGTATAATAATATATAATAACAGGATGAATTTGTGTTGTAACAGCACCTGTAAGGGTTGGGGTATAATAATATATAATAACAGGATGAATTTGTGTTGTAACAGCACCTGTAAGGGTTGGGGTATAATAATATATAATAACAGGATGAATATGTGTTGTAACAGCACCTGTAAGGGTTGGGGTATAATAATATATAATAACAGGATGAATATGTGTTGTAACAGCACCTGTAAGGGTTGGGGTATAATAATATATAATAACATGATGAATATGTGTTGTAACAGCACCTGTAAGGGTTGGGGTATAATAATATATAATAACATGATGAATATGTGTTGTAACAGCACCTGTAAGGGTTGGGGTATAATAATATATAATAACATGATGAATATGTGTTGTAACCGCACCTGTAAGGGTTGGGGTATAATAATATATAATAACATGATGAATGTTGTAACCGCACCTGTAGGTGTTGGGGAATAATAATATATAATAACATGATGAATATGTGTTGTAACAGCACCTGTAAGGGTTGGGGTATAATAATATATAATAACATGATGAATATGTGTTGTAACAGCACCTGTAAGGGTTGGGGTATAATAATATATAATAACATGATGAATATGTGTTGTAACAGCACCTGTAAGGGTTGGGGTATAATAATATATAATAACATGATGAATATGTGTTGTAACCGCACCTGTAAGGGTTGGGGTATAATAATATATAATAACATGATGAATGTTGTAACCGCACCTGTAACTGTTGGGGTATAATAATATATAATAACATGATGAATGTTGTAACCGCACCTGTAAGGGTTGGGGTATAATAATATATAATAACATGATGAATATGTGTTGTAACAGCACCTGTAAGGGTTGGGGTATAATAATATATAATAACATGATGAATATGTGTTGTAACAGCACCTGTAAGGGTTGGGGTATAATAATATATAATAACATGATGAATATGTGTTGTAACCGCACCTGTAAGGGTTGGGGTATAATAATATATAATAACATGATGAATGTTGTAACCGCACCTGTAACTGTTGGGGTATAATAATATATAATAACATGATGAATATGTGTTGTAACAGCACCTGTAAGGGTTGGGGTATAATAATATATAATAACATGATGAATGTTGTAACCGCACCTGTAACTGTTGGGGTATAATAATATATAATAACATGATGAATATGTGTTGTAACCGCACCTGTAAGGGTTGGGGTATAATAATATATAATAACATGATGAATATGTGTTGTAACAGCACCTGTAAGGGTTGGGGTATAATAATATATAATAACATGATGAATATGTGTTGTAACCGCACCTGCAAGGGTTGGGGTATAATAATATATAATAACAGGATGAATATGTGTTGTAACAGCACCTGTAAGGGTTGGGGTATAATAATATATAATAACATGATGAATATGTGTTGTAACAGCACCTGTAAGGGTTGGGGTATAATAATATATAATAACATGATGAATATGTGTTGTAACCGCACCTGTAAGGGTTGGGGTATAATAATATATAATAACATGATGAATATGTGTTGTAACAGCACCTGTAAGGGTTGGGGTATAATAATATATAATAACATGATGAATATGTGTTGTAACAGCACCTGTAAGGGTTGGGGTATAATAATATATAATAACATGATGAATGTTGTAACCGCACCTGTAACTGTTGGGGTATAATAATATATAATAACATGATGAATATGTGTTGTAACCGCACCTGTAAGGGTTGGGGTATAATAATATATAATAACATGATGAATATGTGTTGTAACAGCACCTGTAAGGGTTGGGGTATCTCTGCCAGAACGCCAGAAACACTTGGTCCCATGAGCTCTTCAGAAAGCCTGTACAGCAGAAATACTTCACCATTGTTCCCGCTCAACCTGCTCAAAAACTGAAACAAAAGACAAAAACAGCTAATAATTGAGATCTAAACTATATTTTTAAGACAGGCATGGGAACTCTTAACTCTGGTGTATGAGTGCATGTGCATAACCTGATCTATGGAATGGCAGATATACAGTATATGACTCAAAGCTGCACACCTACACATGTCAGATGACTGACAGCTGGAGAATACTCTCTCAGCAAGCAGATCACTGATAATCTACACAAAAGACGAGCAGAAACCAGCTCGGGGGGTTTAAGAAGATCTAGATAAGAATGTCCCAGAACTGTAGACGGCAGACGAGATTTAACTCACTGAATCCGAATAACGCTGTTTAGGGAGAGTGTTCAGAGTTTAGAGAAGATGTGCCTAAAAACTCACACCGCCATAGAAATACACACTGTAATGGACACATCGACGGCTATGAAAATCAATTAATACACCTTTTATATTATTAGGAGTATTATTACTCAAAAGTATTAGAGTAATAATGTAAGAGTTGATTATGAGCTGTGAACCGGATGCTAGCTGAGCTCGCGGCTAACGCATGTTTAACTGTCACTCTCTTTCTGAATGACGATCTATCTGTTTGTGCAACAACAACCAATGAAATAAATGTGAATGAGCACTTACCAGAGTAAACACACTGTGTCGTTGGACGAGTTGATTCCTCTAATCCTACATTGCACAATCATTCGCGAGTCTCTCTCGTCTACACATGACTACGTGACAGAAGAGAGGAAGGTCATGGTCAGTGACGACACTTCCGGAAGACCCCTGTACCTCCGAGTTACGCGGAGCCCACCACAACCCTTAAATTATTAATATTACACCATGTTAACGTGGATTATAATCGAAATACATAAGTTCTAGAGGAGTCGTTTTGTGTATAAAAGAAAGTCTGTATGCGCTAAAATGCTACAATGGGTTTCGGACCTTTAAATATCAAGGAATTGGATATCAAACGAAAAATATTACGTTTTGAATTTTTTAAAAGTTTTGCTACATCAAATTGGTATGAAACTTCGAATTTTGGGTTACTTAATTGCCATATGAACAAAACAAAATCATAATTAGAAAAGGCAAAATCGTGAGCTTAGAATTATACAGTTCTATCTCCGTTTAGGGTAGTTCTGAGATATTGAGCATCAAAGTTTTTAAATCCCTGCTGTTTTGTGAGATGGAACCTTTTTATTTTATTAATAACTACTAACAATTTTTTTTTTTTTACAAAAATAACACCACACAGGCATTAATAAACACCTAATGTATAAATTATGTCAAAACCTCAATTTCGACCAAAAGTGGAGATAGAACCATATAATTCTAAGCTCACAAAATGTTATATTTTCCATGCACTGTACAGTGCATCATTATTTTAGAGAAGAAGAAACAATTTAATTCACCAAAAGGTATGTTTTCATGTTCCAAAGGTTGTAGTGCATTCCTAGTGGCCACAAGACTCAATTTTATTTTTTATTTTATTTTAATTTGCTATAAATCACCTAATTTTTTTTTTGTTCAACCTATTTGCCAGAGTAATACGATTTGTTTACTGGTGCTGGTACAACACATATTGTTTATTGTTTAAAAACAGTAATAAGATTTTAGCATAGGCTACTCATTTTCTCGAAGTTATAAATAAGCAACACTCTTATTTTAATTATTAACGTCAGATTTTGCCATGGTATTTACAGTATTTCAGTGCAGCAAGTACAACAAAGCAGATTTTGTTGCAGCAGATATTTTTGTTACGATGAGGTAGAAATGAAGCGGAGAGTGAATCCAAATGCAAGCACTTTAATAATCCAACAAACAGGTAATCCAGGGTAAACTCAGAACTAGGAACAAGGTACTCAGAACTCAGACTACAAGCAACATTAAACAACGACCGACAAAACACAACTGAAGCACAGGGGTTTAAATACACAGGCAAACAAGATAACAAGGGGGCGGGGCTAATTAGAAACACCTGGAGAGACTAATAAACAAGAAAAACTACAAAGGACTACAAAACATGGTACAGGACAGGAAATAACAAAAGTCAACACAAGACAAGGAAAACATAAGACAGGAATCGTGACATAGCCCCCCACTTAAGGAGCGGATTCCAGACGCTCCTCATGAACAGTCCAGGAGGGAGGTGGAGCAGAGGCGGACCCGGGGGCGGGATGGAGGGCCAGGCCCATGGAGCGGAAGAGGACCTGGAGACTGCGGCAGGACGGAAGGCCAGGGTGGAGCAGGATGTGCAGGCGGCCAGGGTGGAGCAGGCAGTTCAGGCGGCCAGGGCGGAGCAGGCAGTTCAGGCGGCCAGGGCGGAGCAGCGACCCATTGCGCGGCCAGGGTGAAGCAGGCGACCCATCGGGCGGCCAGGGCGAAGCAGACGACCCATCGGGCGGCCAGGGCGAAGCAGACGACCCATCGGGCGGCCAGGGCGAAGCAGAAGACCCATCGGGCGGCCAGGGCGAAGCAGACGACCCATCGGGCGGCCAGGGCGAAGCAGACGACCCATCGGGCGGCCAGGGCGAAGCAGACGACCCATCGGGCGGCCAGGGCGAAGCAGACGACCCATCGGGCGGCCAGGGCGGTGAAGACGACCCATCGGGCGGCCAAGACGACCCATCGGGCGGCCAGGGCGGTGAAGACCCCTCGGGCAGCCAGGGCGTTGAAGACCCCTCGGGCGGCCAGGGCGGTGAAGACGACCCATCGGGCGGCCAGGGCGGTGAAGACCCCTCGGGCGGCCAGGGCGGTGAAGACCTCGGGAACAGTGTGTGTGTTGTCTGTTCCTGAGCCCGAGCCAGTGTGTGTGTTGTCTGTTCCCGAGCCAGTGTGTGTTGTCTGTTCCCGAGCCCGAGTGTGTGTTTTCTGTTCCTGAGCCCAAGCCAGTGTGTGTGTTGTCTGTTCCCGAGCCAGAGCCAGTGTTTGTGTTGTTTGTGCCCGAGCCAGTGTGTGTGTTGTCTGTTCCTGAGCCCGAGCCAGTGTGTGTGTTGTTTGTTCCTGAGCCCGAGCCAGTGTGTGTGTTGTCTGTTCCTGAGCCTGAGCCAGTGTGTGTGTTGTCTGTTCCCGAGCCAGTGTGTGTGTGGTCTGTTCCCGAGCCAGTGTGTGTGTTGTCTGTTCCCGAACCAGAGCCAGTGTGTGTGTTGTCTGTTCCCGAGCCAGAGCCAGTGTGTGTGTTGTCTGTTCCCGAGCCAGTGTGTGTGTTGTCTGTTCC
The DNA here is from genome assembly GCF_051911475.1 of Siphateles boraxobius. Taxonomy (NCBI): domain Eukaryota; kingdom Metazoa; phylum Chordata; class Actinopteri; order Cypriniformes; family Leuciscidae; genus Siphateles; species Siphateles boraxobius. The sequence goes on from NW_027509154.1 coordinate 7,202, forward strand.
TGAGCCCGAGCCAGTGTGTGTGTCTGCTGTTCCTGAGCCGGTGTCTGCTGTTCCTGAGCCGGTGTCTGCTGTTCCTTAGCCGGTGTCTTCTGTTCCTGAGCCGGTGTCTGTTGTTCCTGAGCCGGTGTCTGCTGTTCCTGAGCCGGTGTCTGCTGTTCCTGAGCCGGTGTCTGCTGTTCCTGCGCCTGAGTCACCGCCCTGGCCGCCCGAGGGGTCTTCCCCGCCCTGGCCGCCCGATGGGTCGTCTTCACCGCCCTGGCCGCCCGATGGGTCGTCTTCACCGCCCTGGCCGCCCGATGGGTCGTCTTCACCGCCCTGGCCGCCCGATGGGTCGTCTGCTTCGCCCTGGCCGCCCGATGGGTCGTCTACTTCGCCCTGGCCGCCCGATGGGTCGTCTACTGTTCCTGAGCCGGTGTCTGCTGTTCCTGAGGGCGCTGTGCTGGACGGGACCAGCGGTGAGGGCGCTGTGCTGGACGGGACCAGCGGTGAGGGCGCTGTGCTGGACGGGACCAGCGGTGAGGGCGCTGTGCTGGACGGGACCAGCGGTGAGGGCGCTGTGCTGGACGGGACCAGCGGTGAAGGATCTGTGCTGGAGGGGACCAGCGGTGAAGGATCTGTGCTGGACGGGACCAGCGGTGAAGGATCTGTGCTGGAAGTGGCTGACAGGAAGTACAGGGAGGACTTCCAGGCATTGCGGGACGCGGGAAGTCCTCTAACTCTTCCGTCTCCGAAAGCGAGAGGCCGGTGGGCTGGATGGAACCAGCGATGAGGGCGCTGTGCTGGACGGGACCAGCGGTGAGGGCGCTGTGCTGGACGGGACCAGCGGTGAGGGCGCTGTGCTGGACGGGACCAGCGGTGAGGGCGCTGTGCTGGACGGGACCAGCGGTGAGGGCGCTGTGCTGGACGGGACCAGCGGTGAGGGCGCTGTGCTGGACGGGACCAGCGGTGAAGGATCTGTGCTGGACGGGACCAGCGGTGAAGGATCTGTGCTGGACGGGACCAGCGGTGAAGGCTCTGGCTGGAAGTGGCTGACGTGAAGCTTTGGCTGGACATGGCTGACGTGAAGCTCTGGCTGGACGTGGCTGACGTGAAGCCTTGCCGGACGTGGCTGACATGAAGCTCTGGCCGGACGTGGCTGACGTGAAGCTCTGGCAAGTCGTGGTGAAGCTCAGGCATGTCGTGGTGAAGCTCAGGCATGTCGTGGTGAAGCTCAGGCCTGTCTTGGTGAACGTGAAGAACAGGTGATGACGTGGCGTGCCACGGGAGGAAGCTCTCCAGACATCTGGAGAGTGCCTCTCTCCAGTCCAGACCGGAGAGATCGGGGAGCTCCCTCGGGTCGACCTCCTTAGCCCCCAGCCGGTAACACATCTTAATCGCCTCATCACCCCGAGAGCAGGAGGCAGCGAGGGGAACAAACCCCCAGGTGTACTGGAACAGAACAAGGCTTTCCAGGGCCAAGGCCGCGATCTGTCCAGCGAACTCCCGGTCTAGCCTGTGTAGATCAGGCGAGATCCGTGCTGCTGGATTCATATTTATGGTCGGTCGTTCTGTTACGATGAGGTAGAAAATAAGCGGAGAGTGAATCCAAATGCAAGCACTTTAATAATCCAACAAACAGGTAATCCAGGGTAAACTCAGAACTAGGAACAAGGTACTCAGAACTATCATGATGGATAGATCCACTTTTATGATGGATAGATGCACTTTTATGATGGATAGATGCACTTTTATGATTGACAGATGCACTTTTATGATGGATAGATGCACTTTTATGATGGATCGATGCACTTTTATGATGGATAGATGCACTTTTATGATGGATGGATACACTTTTATGATGGATGGATGCACTTTTATGATGGATGGATGCACTTTTATGATGTATAGATGCACTTTTATGATGTATAGATGCACTTTTATGATGGACATATGCACTTTTATGATGGACAGATGCACTTTTATGATGGATAGATGCACTTTTATGATGGATAGATGCACGTTTATGATGGATATGCACTTTTATGATGGACAGATGCACTTTTATGATGGATAGATGCACTTTTATGATGGATAGATGCACTTTTATGATGGATAGATGCACTTTTATGATGGATATAGATGCACTTTTATGATGGATAGATGCACTTTTATGATGGATGGATGCACTTTTATGATGGACAGATGCACTTTTATGATGGAAAGATGCACTTTTATGATGGATAGATGCACTTTAATGATGGATAGATGCACTTTTATGATGGACAGATGCACTTTTATGATGGATAGATGCACTTTTATGATGGACAGATGCACTTTTATGATGGATAGATGCACTGTTATGATGGATAGATGCACTATTATGATGGACAGATGAACTTTTATGATGGACAGATGCACTTTTATGATGGACAGATGCACTTTTATGATGGACAGATGCACTTTTATGATGGATAGATGCACTTTTATGATGGACAGATGCACTTTTATGATGGATAGATGCACTTTTATGATGGACAGATGCACTTTTATGATGGACAGATGCACTTTTATGATGGATAGATGCACTTTTATGATGGATAGATGCACTTTTATGATGGATAGATGCACTTTTATGATGATAGATGAACTTTTATAATGGATAGATGCACTTTTATGAATGACAGATGCACTTTTATGATGATAGATGCACTTTTATGATTGACAGATGCACTTTTATGATGGATAGATGCACTTTTATGATGGATAGATGCACTTTTATGATGGATGGATGCACTTTTATGATGGATAGATGCACTTTTATGATGGATGGATGCACTTTTATGATGGACAGATGCACTTTTATGATGGACAGATGCACTTTTATGATGGATAGATGCACTTTTATGATGAATAGATGCACTTTTATGATGGATAGATGCACGTTTATGATGGATATGCACTTTTTTGATGGACAGATGCACTTTTATGATGGATAGATGCACTTTTATGATGGATAGATGCACTTTTATGATGGATATAGATGCACTTTTATGATGGATAGATGCACTTTTATGATGGATAGATGCACTTTTATGATGGATAGATGCACTTTTATGATTGACAGATGCACTTTTATGATGGATAGATGCACTTTTATGATGGATAGATGCACTTTTATGATGGATGGATGCACTTTTATGATGGATAGATGCACTTTTATGATGGATGGATGCACTTGTATGATGGATAGATGCACTTTAATGATGGACAGATGCACTTTTATGATGGACAGATGAACTTTTATGATGGATAGATACACTTTTATGATGGATGCACTTTTATGATGGATAGATGCATTTTTATGATGGATGGATGCACTGTTATAATGGATAGATGCACTTTTATGATGGATAGATGCACTTTTATGATGGATAGATGCACTTTTATGATGGACAGATGCACTTTTATGATGGATAGATGCACTTTTATGATGGACAGATGCACTTTTATGATGGAGAGATGCACTTTTATGATGGATAGATGAACTTTTATGATTGACAGATGCACTTTTATGATGGACAGATGCACTTTTATGATGGACAGATGGACTTTTATGATGGATAGATGCACTTTTATGATGGACGGATGCACTTTTATGATGGACAGATGCACTTTTATGATGGACAGATGCACTTTTATGATGGATAGATGCACTTTTATGATGGATAGATGCACTTTTATGATGGACGGATACACTTTTATGATGGACAGACGCACTTTTATGATGGACAGATGCACTTTTATGATGGACTGATGCACTTTTATGATGGATAGATGCACTTTTATGATGGATAGATGCAGTTTTATGATGGACAGATGCACTTTTATGATGGACAGATGCACTTTTATGATGGATAGATGCACTTTTATGATGGACAGATGCACTTTTATGATGGACAGATGCACTTTTATGATGCTGCACTTTTATGATGGATGGATGCACTTTTATGATGGATAGATGCACTTTTATGATGGACGGATGCACTTTTATGATGGATAGATGCACTTTTATGATGGACAGATGCACTTTTATGATGGATGGATGCACTTTTGTGATGGATAGATGCGCTTTTATGATGGACAGATGCACTTTTATGATGGACAGATGCACTTTTATGATGGATAGATGCAGTTTTATGATGAATGGATGCACTTTTATGATGGAGAGATGCACTTTTATGATGGATAGATGAACTTTTATGATGGATAGATGCACTTTTATGATTGACAGATGCACTTTTATGATGGACAGATGCACTTTTATGATGGACAGATGGACTTTTATGATGGATAGATGCACTTTTATGATGGACGGATGCACTTTTATGATGGACAGATGCACTTTTATGATGGACAGATGCACTTTTATGATGGATAGATGCACTTTTATGATGGATAGATGCACTTTTATGATGGACGGATACACTTTTATGATGGAGAGACGCACTTTTATGATGGACAGATGCACTTTTATGATGGACTGATGCACTTTTATGATGGATAGATGCACTTTTATGATGGATAGATGCAGTTTTATGATGGACAGATGCACTTTTATGATGGACAGATGCACTTTTATGATGGATAGATGCACTTTTATGATGGACAGATGCACTTTTATGATGGACAGATGCACTTTTATGATGCTGCACTTTTATGATGGATGGATGCACTTTTATGATGGATAGATGCACTTTTATGATGGACGGATGCACTTTTATGATGGATAGATGCACTTTTATGATGGACAGATGCACTTTTATGATGGATGGATGCACTTTTATGATGGATAGATGCACTTTTATGATGGACAGATGCACTTTTATGATGGATAGATGCACTTTTATGATGGATAGATGCAGTTTAATGATGAATGGATGCACTTTTATGATGGACAGATGCACTTTTATGATGGACAGATGCACTTTTATGATGGATGGATGCACTTTTGTGATGGATAGATGCACTTTTATTATGGACAGTTGCACTTTTATGATGGACAGATGCACTTTTATGATGGATAGATGCAGTTTTATGATGGATGGATGCACTTTTATGATGGACAGATGCACTTTTATGATGGACAGATGCACTTTTATGATGGACAGATGCACTTTTATGATGGATAGATGCACTTTTATGATGGACAGATGCACTTTTATGATGGATGGATGCACTTTTGTGATGGATAGATGCACTTTTATTATGGACAGTTGCACTTTTTTGATGGACAGATGCACTTTTATGATGGATAGATGCAGTTTTATGATGAATGGATGCACTTTTATGATGGACAGATGCACTTTTATGATGGATAGATGCACTTTTATGATGGATAGATGCAGTTTTATGATGATGGATGCACTTTTATGATGGACAGATGCACTTTTATGATGGACAGATGCACTTTTATCATGGATAGATGCAGTTTAATGATGAATGGATGCACTTTTATGATGGTGCACTTTTATGATGGATGGATACACTTTTGTGATGGATAGATGCACTTTTATCATGGACAGATGCACTTTTATGATGGAAAGATGCACTTTTACGATGGACAGATGCACTTTTATGATGGATAGATGCAGTTTAATGATGAATGGATGCACTTTTATGATGGACAGATGCATTTTTGGGATGGATAGATGCACTTTTATGATGGACGGATGTACTTTTATGATGGATAGATGCACTTTTATGATGGACAGATGCACTTTTGTGATGGATAGATGCACTATTATTATGGACAGTTGCACTTTTATGATGGACAGATGCTCTTTTATGATGGATAGATGCAGTTTTATGATGGATGGATGCACTTTTATGATGGCCAGATGCACTTTTATGATGGATAGATGCACTTTTATGATGGACAGATGCACTTTTATGATGGATGGATGCACTTTTGTGATGGATAGATGCACTATTATTATGGACAGTTGCACTTTTATGATGGACAGATGCTCTTTTATGATGGATAGATGCAGTTTTATGATGGATGGATGCACTTTTATGATGGACAGATGCACTTTTATGATGGATAGATGCACTTTTATGATGGACAGATGCACTTTTATGATGGATGGATGCACTTTTGTGATGGATAGATGCACTTTTATTATGGACAGTTGCACTTTTATGATGGACAGATGCACTTTTATGATGGACAGATGCACTTTTATGATGGATGGATGCACTTTTATGATGGATGGATGCACTTTTATGAGGGATAGATGCACTTTTATTATGGACAGTTGCACTTTTATGATGGACAGATGCACTTTTATGATGGATAGATGCAGTTTTATGATGAATGGATGCACTTTTATGATGGACAGATGCACTTTTATGATGGACAGATGCACTTTTATGATGGATAGATGCACATTTATGATGGACAGATGCACTTTTATGATGGATAGATGCACTTTTATGATGGATAGATGCACTTTTATGATGGACAGATGTACTTTTATGATGGATGGATGCACTTTTATGATGGACAGATGCACTTTTATGATGGACAGATGCACTTTTATGATGGATGGATGCACTTTTGTAATGGATAGATGCACTTTTATTATGGACAGTTGCACTTTTATGATGGACAGATGCACTTTTATGATGGATGGATGCACTTTTATGATGGACGGATGCACTTTTATGATGGACAGATGCACTTTTATGATGGATGGATGCACTTTTTTGATGGATAGATGCACTTTTATTATGGACAGTTGCACTTTTATGATGAATAGATGCACTTTTATGATGGATAGATGCAGTTTTATGATGGATGGATGCACTTTTATGATGGACAGATGTCTTTTATGATGGATAGATGCACTTTTATAATGGACAGATGCACTTTTATGATGGATGGATGCACTTTTGTGATGGATAGATGCACTTTTATTATGGACAGTTGCACTTTTATGATGGACAGATGCACTTTTATGATGGATAGATGCAGTTTTATGATGAATGGATGCACTTTTATGATGGACAGATGCACTTTTATGATGGATAGATGCACTTTTATGATGGATAGATGCAGTTTTATGATGAATGGATGCACTTTTATGATGGACAGATGCACTTTTATGATGGTGCACTTTTATGATGGATGGATGCACTTTTGAGATGGATAGATGCACTTTTATGATGGACAGATGCACTTTTATGATGGACAGATGCACTTTTATGATGGATAGATGCAGTTTAATGATGAATGGATGCACTTTTATGATGGACAGATGCACTTTTATGATGGACAGATGCACTTTTATGATGGATAGATGCACTTTTATGGACTTCAAAACAGAAATGGCCATTCACTGCCATTATAAAGCTTGGAAGAGCCAGGACATTTTGAAATATAACTCAGATTGTGTTCGTCTGACAGAAGAATGTCATATACACCTCTTTAAAGTAATCTCTTTAAAGTATGTGAAAATATTGGCCAGAAAGGACAGCTACCCTACCGGATAGCTACATCCATATATACAGATTTACAGGAGACCGTGGCAGAGAAGATAAACTAACAGCATCCTCTCAACAACCACTTATTTTGGATAAACTTGCATTACAAAGTGATATGGGAAATCTTCCCAGCACTCCTGTAATTCAGGGAGCAGGTCGTATTTACTTCATCTTGAATGCATCCACCACTATAACAGTTTGCTTGCTGTTGTAAATAAAGGAGTGAAAAATTTGTGTTTTAAATCAGATATCTTTTGGGCAGTTCTCTGTCAAAATTCAGATTCATCATGTGACTTTGTGCGCAAATGAGTTTAGGGGTGGGATGTTAGTAAGTTTGATTGGATCTTTTAATTAATTCACAAAATAACAATTAAAATACCTATATGCATATTGTCACGGAAGGGTGGCTGTAATGAAGCGCAGATACTCGAACAGACTTTAATATTCAACACACTGAACAGGAGAAAATCTAGGAGAATATACAACCACATTACATGTAGACGATAAACAATACAGGACAGAGAACTGACTGAAACTGAGAGCTTAAGTACAAAGGGCAAACAAAGGAGTGGGTGAATGGGATGAATCAATGAGACACTCAGGAAAACTAGGTCAAAGGAAAACAGCAAATGAACACAATGAAAATTAAGGTTTGTTTACATGACACCAGTTTTATGCATTTCGGCTGTTCATTTACATGACAAGAATTCAAGCTTTTGAAAACAACGTGCAAGGTTTTTGAAATCGATGCATTTACCCATGTAAAAAACAAAAACGTGAATTTGTGAAAATGGTGTCATCTTGCACTTGCGTAAAACATGTTAAGATATATCTCCATCTACTGGCCTGCCATGTGTAATACAGCCCTCATAGTCATTTTGCAGATCCGTGATTGTTTTGACAAAGTTGTCGTCTGTTTTTAGTACATTGTTGTCCTGTAAACACTTCAGACAAAACAGAACATAACCCTGACACAAGTTCTTTCGTCACGAAAATATAATTTATTTCTAAAACTATAAAGCAAGCAGCATCTTTCAGTCGCTTTTGTGTTCAGACCTGTACGAATATACTACAGTGTTTTCATTTCTCTTTTTTCCCTTTTTATCCAGTTGATCCCTTTTCAATATTTTACTCGTACTGTTATTGGGAAAACTCTTTTCCCTCCGCATTCTGAAGCCTTTTTAAACACACAGTGAAACTGCACGGCCATTGCTTCATGCAGAGTAGTAAAACGAACCAATGGCTAATGCCTATGGCGGAGAAGCCCGTCAGAGCCTGCCAATATGGGCGTGGCATCTGGCTATAAAAGCAGGCGATCTGGCATAGGATACTCAGATCAATTCTCCTTCAGCGACGCCACTTCTCTTCGCTGATACTCCGAGGACTCAAGCCTTATGGCTCTTCGGTGACCCCGCCCACCGCTCGTGAGCCGCTCTGTGCCTGCAAGCAGCTGAATCAGCGATCCCCTGCCACTATCCGGCGAGTCTAAAAGAGCCTTATTTCTTTTCTAAAAGAGCAAATTGATGCAAATGTCACTGCCACTGTGGCTCGTGTAGGGCGGCCCTGCACAGGCACATTGAGTGCGTCTTGTGCCTGGGGGAAATCCCACGCTGAGGCTGCACTCACAGAGACCAGCTGTTCTCACTGCGAGAACATGTCTCTCCTCTCTGCGTTCGCGGATCGCTTTCTTTTTAGAAAGAAAAAGAAGGAACCTCCCAGGAACCTCAGAGGAAAAAACAGCGGGGCAAAGGGGTTGAACGGGGTTGAGTGAGCTCACGCCGACTCACTACAGGTCTACCAGGCCAAACTCCTCCTCCGCATAAACGAGTCTGGACCCAACCCGGTCGCATTCAGAGAGCGCAACTGACCTGGCCCTGCGCGCTGCTAAACCTGATGGCACAGGCTATTGGGAGATCTATTACCAGCCTGGTGGTGTTGGAGCGCCACCTGTGGCTTAACTTAACAGAGATTAAGGACGCGGACAAAACCACCTTCCTGGACTATCCGGTCTCCCCCACCGGAGCAGGAGCTGCTGGATAAGGGACGCACTCCCTCCACTCTCAAAGCCAAACTGTGGCTGGCCAAACTGTGGACAGAAACTACCTTGTGGTTTGTTTCATGAAGGGGTCCATGAGGCTGAACCCACCCTGTCCCCTCACCGTCTTTACTCTGCCCTGTCAGGACTTTGAGAATATACATAGAGCGTTCTGCCTCTTTTAGACATGCGGAACCGCTTTTTGTATGCTTCGGGGGCCGCACCAAACGGCATCCGGCCACGAAGCAAAGGATATCCAGATGGAAAGTGGACGCAATTGCACTAGCCTACTCCTCGACGGGCCTACGATGCCCCATCGGAGTAAAAGCTCATTCCAATCTCGTCCTGGGCCTGGTCCAGTGGTGTCTCCATTGGTGATATTTGTCCTCGCCGTCCACATTTACCAGGTTCTACAATCTTGAAGTCCCTGCTCTGCAGGCCCAAGTCCTTTCTGTCTAGTGGATTTGGTCTCAGCCGAGCCCAAACCACTATGAATTTTCCTGCCTACTATATGGGGTGACTCTGTGGCTATTGCTATAATACCTATGTGGCTCCGATCAGGGTCTGGGCCACTGGTTACAGGCTATTGCCTTCTCTTACCTAACCAGCTCTCTGCCCTTCTAGTGGCAAGGCCATTCAGGTTTCCTGAAATGATTGTCTAGGGCAGGATCGACCTCTATGAGTCCGTCCTGGTTTACGTTCCTAGGTGGCTCCAACTTGTGTCTGGGACCCTAGCGAAATGAGTATTCCCTACTATGTCTTGGTTCCTCTAGGCTCTGCTAGGGCTTAAGGCCAAGTATATCATTAGTCGTTCTGCAGCCATAGCACGGCGTGATTGTATTGGTTCCCCATAACAGCGTCTAGCAATCCAGTACGGGTAAAGTATCGAAAGGGAACGTACTCGGTTACTTAAGTAACCTCGGTTCCCTGAGATATGGGAACCAGTACTGCGTTTCAGGCTGTGTTATATTCCTGCATGACTCTCAGTTCGTCGCTTGAGTCGAATTTAATCTGAGTGTCCTATGCCAGAATGCCTGCTTTTATAGCCAGATGCCATGCCCATATTGGCACGCTCTTGCGGGCTTCTCTGCCATAGACTTGTGCAGCTCCGCTGCCTCGCCATTGGTTCATTTTATTATTCTGCACGAACCAATGGCTGTACAGTTTCAATGCGTGATTAAAAAGGCTTCAGAATCCTGAGAAAAAGGAGTTTTCCCCATAACAGTGTCTAGCGACGCAGTACTCGTTCCTGTATCTCAGGGAACAGAGGTTACACGTAAGTAACCGAGTGTGTTTCTGATTCATCCTCTGTCAAGCAGAATAAATGGTTTTACTACTTATTTTGTTCAACTAGCTTTTTATTCCCTTGTTTAAAAACAAACAACTGTGTACTTTAATCACTTTCCTTTAAGGCATAGTATTCGTTACTTTAATTTAGTACAGATCATACTGTTAGACCAGTGAAGATGTTATGCATGTAAAATGATAAATCAATTCATAAAATGGAATTGCTTTGGAAATGTAATTCTATATTTAAACAATACATACAAAGAACCTATGCATCAGCTTTGTTGTTTAAATTATTATTATTTTTGCTTTTTAATTTTTTGTTTGACTCTTTATACTAGTATTTAGTTTGGATGGATTTGTTCCACTTCTGTCCAACAGAGGGCAGAAACTGATCAGATTAGATCCAAGCCTGACAGGAAAATAACAGCCTTAGTTCTGAACTTCTAATCTTAAATCCTTCTTCTTTTTACTTAGATTTGCTGTGGTGAAAAACAAACAACAATAAACAAAGATATTTCCGGAGATGTACACAGTAATATACAGGCGCCCATTTGCTCACAGGATTTGCTGCTTTTAGAACAAAATTATTCAGAAAATAGCCTTCAATTCACTCTCCTGATGAAGTGGTTTTCTTAAATTGCCACATTTTAAAATAACCAGCCAATCATGTCGGTGGACAAGACACATTAGTGTGATGAACACACACTTTTTGTTCATCTGTATGCAGATCTTGCTGTAGAGCAGCTCTAGAGATGTGTGTCGCAGCTGTTTCTTTCCCTTTGTGCCCCGTGTGCAGTAACACACAGAATAAAACAGCATGAGTTGTGTACTGGAGATGAATAATACAGCAGCTGCAGTGTGGACATTATTGCTTTGTTTTCATAATTCAGCCAAATGTTGCTGTGAAGCAGATCTTTTTTCTTATGTCTTGTGTTGAGAAGGCTCTGTCTCGCGCTAAAATAGATTAGTAGAAAATTCAATAAGGCACCAGACAGATAAAAACAATATGCAAATGTAGCTGTAGTTTTATTTTCCTTTCATCCAGTCTGCCCGCCTCCAGTGCATTCAGTTTTCTCACAGATCAGGTTAAATAAGCAATACTTAAAATAATTTCATATCTCACTGCCTCAACAGAATACATATTACATATGCCAGTGAAGCAAGATTACATTAACGACTTGCACATCATAACCTTCACAGCTTACAGTATAAACACAATCAGTAGCCTAAAGCTATTTATTCACATGAAGTATCGCCCTTATGCAAACTGACACAAAACAACACATGCAAGACATTTTCACAATATCAAATTCATCCAGGTCAACAATTTCCTTGAATTTTTTAAATCATCACCAAACTGTTAATATAAGTGAATAACAAAGACATTCATTAGTTTAATGTTCACTTGGTTGCATGTCAATGCTTGTATACTTTCATAGATTTTGTACAAATCTTGCTATTTCTGCAGTATATATATATATATATATATGCATAGTATGCTAATTTCATGTATGCATGTAGAGTAACACCCAGAACTGCCAAAATTTGCATTTTACAACAAAGCACATTGTGTATAGACTGTATCCCACAATGCAATGGATGAACATATTTTTAACCACGGGATCAGGTTTGGGCTGGTTAGCTTTGCCAGCTGCTTTCTACAAAGCAATGACAGCGGTTCAATATTTGCTGTGTTTTCTGACGACATAAAGTCCATACATATCACGAATATTTTACTCTTCTGAAGGGCTCTTGAAGCATGAAATGGACTTCATGTAACAGCTCAAAATAGTCACTGGTGAAGGGTTTGGGATTGTGTGCGCTCTTGTAGTGCCATCAGCCAATCAGAGTTGTGATGATGTCATCTCATATGGCCCACAGTGATTAGTCACATGACTAATGGTTCAGTCGATTGTCTCAGAAAACTGTGGCGCCATAAACAGAGATAATATATTTCAAGATCTCCAGGTGTTATATTGATCCTGATCAGTCACATGACACTTACAGCTCGGGTGATTGGCTGTATGTTTCCAGATGTGACAGCATCCAGGCTGACTCCAGACTTTATGAGTGAGAGTTTTGCACAAGCTTGGATGATGATAAATGGACATTAAACCTGCACAAAATGATGTCATGAGGCAATAACATAGCTTACTACTGTTTGACATGTTCGTCGTTGTGTAAAGGCAGCGTAGGCTACAACGAGGCTCAAGGCTTTTTCATATCTTCACGACAATCACTTCAAAGTTTGTACCATTTTCTATTTAGTTTGATAAATAAAATAATTTATTTTTGACATTAAATAAAAAAAATACAGAAAAAAATATTATTTATAATAAATGCAAAACCTTTTTACACTGCTTGAGGGAGAATACAATATTGCTTCATGGTATAACAATTCATTACATTTTATTATATGAAATAAAAAAAAAAACATATTTTTTAAATATGATGGTTTGATTACAAATATGGTGACTATTTCAGAGGTATACCCAACTTCATAAGTTATATTATTAATAAATGATCATCTGAATCTAACCATGTCATGTCAAATGGAAAAATCAGCCAGCTATTTATTATCACTGTTACATATTCTTCAGTTGAAAAATTGTTGATTTAATTACTTGAAAATCAATAATAAGACCTTTATAAAAAAGAAGACTAGCCTATTCAAGTGTGCTATTAGTATACTTCTCTCAAAGTCCCCTGTGGTGAAAATCCAGCTGTTAATGTTGTTTATATGTCTATGTGGTGTTTTTAATATGCTTTAAGACAAACTCATAAATGTGTAAATTCATAAGTCGACAGCATTGCTGAATATTTTCTCCTTAAAACTGCAGTGTCAAAAACAGTCAAAAGCTCCAATCAAAAACAGTCTGGTGTTTCTGACGTCACAAACTACCTTGTAACCAATCAGATCAACATGTGATTGTCAACGAGTGGATCTCTGAGTGAGTGAGTGAGTGAGTGAGTGAGTGGAGGCGGGGCTCATTTGCATATTCATAGAACCGCGAATACTAAATGAGGCAAAGGTGTCGGGTTACATTCAAGATATTTTAAGACATGAAGAAATTATGAGTTTTAAGGGATACAATTATTGACTAGAGGGGGACTTTAAAGAAAACTTACAAGTATACTTGAGTGTATACTCAGTTTACTGACAGTATACTTCAAAGTGCACTTTCATGAATTAAAAAAGTATTTGACTAGTAAACTATCAGTATACCTATAAGTTCACTTGTAGTACAGATGCAGTAAAAAAAAACATAATTGAAAGTAAACTTTTATACACTCAAATGTTGGTCAATTTAGTCCTAAGTTCTATTGAAATAGTACACTTACAAGTACATTGACATCATTATACTTTCAACATAAGTATACTTAAAATATACCTGAACCTTACATAAGTATTCTTAATAAATGTATCTCGAAGTATACTTATTTTGTATAAGGAGAGCCAAATTTCCACATGCAAACTGAACTGTAGATGTTTAGGAAAGTGCAGCAGTTTTTGTGCCAATCTAGAGGTTTACTAGAGATTAAAATCAAACGTGCCTTCATCCCTTACCATATATATATATACTGTATATGTACTCTATATTCTGTAATACTCTTCTGCAGAGCGAGAAGATTTTTATCAGACAGCAGCCGCGGGCTGACCCTCATTGAACCCGTTCACGATCATCCCTCTCAGCGAGCGAGTCCTGAAGGACCCGTCGGGGTAGATGGAGTCGGGCTTGTGTTCGCAGCGGAAGAACATGAGGAAGCCGTTCCTGTAATTCTGGTTCATCCAGCCGTAGAGCAACGGGTTGACGAAAGTCGAGCACATCGCCACGATATGAAACAAGGTATAAATGAGTTTGTACTCTTTGAACTTGAGAATCAAGTCGAGATCGCTCGCCAGCTGAAACACGTGGAAGGGAAGCCAGCAAACGGCGAAGACCACGACCACTAGCGCTAGCATCTTAGTGGTCTTCTTCCGGCGTACGAGGCCGTCGCTACGACTGGACGGGCTAACGTGGTTCTTCAGCTTCATCCAGATGCACACGTAAGCATAGCTGATGATCGCTAAAGGGACCACATACTGCAAGAGGAGCATTGAGACACTGTAGACAACGTTGGTGCCGCTAGGCCATTTCTCAGAGCAAACCGCGATGCGTAAATCAATGTATGGGATTTCCTCGTAGCGATACTCTCGGAAAATCGCTAGCGGACCAGCTAGCACTGCGGCGAGCGTCCAGGTCAGGCCGATGATGATGAAGCTAGTGCAGCGACTGAGGCGCTGGCCGAGGTGGAAGACGATACAGCGGTAACGCTCAACGGCGATTACCGTTAGCGTGAGAACGGACACGTGGACGCTGAGAGCCTGGCCGTACGGCACCATGTGACACATCACCGCGCCGAATTTCCATTCGTCCAGCAACGTGTAAACCAGCGTGAACGGCAAACACACCGAGTCCACCATCAGATCCGCCAAGGCCAGATTCGCAATGAAGTAGTTGGTGACGGTGCGCATGTTTCGGTACAGGACGATCATGTAAATGACGAGGGTGTTCCCCACAAGTCCTAGCAGGATTATGAGTGAATATGCAAAGATTAGAGAGATCTGAACGCCCAGGTGTTTGGTGATGTCGTCAACAAACGCTGGTTTGTAAGTGTTGAAGCTGCTGGCGTTTCCCAGATCTCCATCGTGGAGCGTGTCCTCCGTTGCATTGGCTTGATCTGATTGGCCCATGCTGACCTGGATTTACAGCATCAGCCTGTCAGAAAGAAGAGAAAATGTTCAATTCTGTTTCCAAAATAGCAGCCCATACAGAATATGTGGAGGTCAATCACATGACACACATACATTTCATTCATCCACTGAGCTGAATATACCTCGTCTATTTTTTTAACCCTTGTGCGTCAGTTTAAAAAAGGTTACACACAGTTAGTGATAGATTAGTGTTGAAGTGAAAAAAGTTTAAAAACTAAAACCAATAAAAAGTTTTAAGGTTTAAGTTTATGAAAAAATTTATATTTTATGAAATGCGTTGAACTCTAAAACGGCTAGAAAATCAAAGCTAAAAATAAATCTAAACAAGTTGTTTTCCAAATATGAGGTTGATATCTTAAAAAACGAGCTTTCAGTGAGAGTGTGTTTGGTGTGTAACACATTTTGCCCATTAGATCCAGCAAAACTCACTGGGACACAGCGGCTGGTTTACAGTAGAATTTCTCTCTCTCAAATATTACAAGCACACACACACACACACACACACACACACACACACACACACACACACACACACACACACACACACACACACACACACACACACACACACACACACACTTATAACTGCATAATTTATCTAATTGGCTCTATAATGTGCAGAAGCAGAAAACAGGAATAAAGTAAGTTTTTGCTCTATAGGCCAAACCTGAGAAAATGGCACCTTCTGGGGGAAAAAAAGTAAAAAATTGTTTTTGAAGCCTTGCCAATAGGATGAATGCCACTTAACAAAGATTGCATCCTTTTATAGTTAAATGGCCCTGGGATTAAAAATTGCAGTTTTAATGGATTTCAATGGGGACATTTTTGTCCTGAAGGTCCTGAGAGGAACTATTGTGTGTTACTAGTGCAAAATAGGTTTATTAAAGGAAATGGGGGTGAAATAGTAAAAAGCCAATAAAAATACACACCTATGCCAAATATATATGCAGTATACACAGGCAAAATGATCAAAAATACAAATCTGAATAAGAAAAATATGTCCATAAGGATGCACAAGGGTT
Source organism: Siphateles boraxobius (assembly GCF_051911475.1). NCBI lineage: Eukaryota > Metazoa > Chordata > Actinopteri > Cypriniformes > Leuciscidae > Siphateles > Siphateles boraxobius. Next base: position 23,829 of record NW_027509154.1, read on the forward strand.
ATTTTCTGAATTAAAGTTGTAATAAAATTACAATAATGCTTACAACTTGGCAGAGACTATTTGCACTAGTTACTATTTGCTCATCTGTGTATTAGTACACTATAAAACATATTTAGTGTATACTATACACCCCATTCCTATTAAAGTCAACATGAAATCAAAATGGACAAGTATTGCTTTTTAATGGAATATTGCAGTTTCTTATAAATGATTTATCAGTGCATGTCATTATAGTTTTAAATACATGTGCCTCGTTATCTTGAATCAAACTAACTTGCAGCATCTCTTCTCTTCTCTGATGAAGAGGGCGGGGCTATAACCTGTCAATCACATGAGATCAGCCAATAGCAAACAACAATGTTTTCTGTATGCGATGGGAAAATGCAAGGCGAATGTGGTCAGAAAACATTGTTTTGTGTCAAAACGAAATCAAGTTTACTCTCCACAACACTGCTCCTGTTATCAGACGGGTTTCTTTTGTAATTTTGTCTGATGAACCAGATAATGGTGGACAGACTTAGTCTAAATAGCTTTTGCCATCAAGCAACCAGCCTGAAGGTGATTTTTACTCAATATATGAACAGTATTTTTAACCATTTAAAACCCAGAACTACTTTTTGCACCACATTTGTGTCTGTAGTAGGCTTGCTCTAAATGATACTCTGATATTAGTGCAAAACGTGATGACATTCAGAAAATTGAAAAACAAAAAAAGACTCAGTGTTCAATAGTCTGTTGGAGCCAAAGTGTGTGGACTTTGTTTTAAGAACAAATTAAAAGGGGGGGGGGGGGGGGGGCAGTTCACATTTCATTGCGGATTTTTAAGATGACATCTGAACAATGTCTTTTCTTTTCACGTGCGCAGTTGGAGTAGAAGTGAGCGAGGCTCTGAATGAGACATGGAAATGATGAAATATGTAGTGTGGAAGGCAAGCCATAATATATCATTACAATACCGCAAGCCATATAACTGAGAGTTAGATAATAAGACTGAAAAATGGCAGCTGAGATATTGGCATTTCACACAGTTTACACAAACACAGCCATCTTTGATGGTTTTTTATCATGTTCAATTAAAGCTAGTATTAAAAGACGACTATCATGGCTATGCTGCCAAAATATTGAACTATATTTAATTACAAAAAGGTTAACGAGGCCCTTTTCTGCTCATGAGAGATGGATAGAGCTTCATTAAAACCCAATTTACAGACAATGCAGAGCTTTTCTAAGAGCGATTGGAGCTCCCGAGCACATTTAGAAGTGCCTATATTGTCATTTAAGCTGATTATATGATTCAAACTGTATGAACAGCTATTTGCTCAAGGGGAAATGAAATTGCCAATATAGACCTTGACATCTTAGGTCATTTAGAGACTGAAAACAGAAACAGTGCTCTAATGTGGTCTTCCCTCCACAAGAGATGACACCGGTTTTACAGGACACTCCATCTTTTCAGGGTGCATTGAATTAAAACAAGGAAACTAGGTTGTAACACTGTTTTTAGCTGATGGGTATTTCTATTGTTCCTTATAAAAAAAGTATTGCCTCCATTTGTTACTGAGCTATAGCCGCTCGGAGATGTGAAGGTGTGTACAAAAGCTTTTTGGCCATGAACATAAAATCCTTTGCTTTATGATATAACCATTTTGGTACCGGGTTTTAACCCTTTAAAGTCAACATGAAAAGGCATTCACATTCTACTTTTCTTCCAAATATGTATTTACCAAAACATCCATTGGAAAATTGGATGATCCACTCTTGAACTGAAACAACTGCTAATAAAGCATTTTATAGCATATTAGCAGTTATATGCTAATGAAGTTGTTTGACTTTTGGTTAAGGGTACAACTATGTAACTTTCAAAAAACAAAAACTGCACGCATTTTGCGGATGAACATTGTTTTGGTTGTGCTTTGGCTCTGTGTGACTGTGCGGATGAATATGGTTATTTCTCACAACTAAAAAGAGAGCGAGAGAGAGAGAGAGATTATTCTCCTGCTCATTAAACATTGACTACTAGGCTTAAAGGGGACCTATTATGCAAAATTCACTTTTATATTGTTTGTGAACTTATTTATGTGTCCACAGTGTGTGTACACAACCAGCATATTGTGGTAAAAATCTGAGCATTTCACAGCAGCATTCAATTACGAAATGAAATATTTTCTTATTAAAGCTACTAAAGTTATTCGGTCGAGAGCAGGGAGTGATTTTCTGTTTTTCTTTTGTTGTTTGATTGATATTAACAGCATTTATATCAACAGTTACTGTATATTACTCTGCTGTCACTTTAATACACAGATCTAATATACACATGTGATTTCTTTCCCTGCTGTTTACGTCCACAGACATAACCGAGTGTGTTTACGTGAGCTTTGTGTGTTTTTGACATATCCCTGTGTGTATTTGATAGTTTAAATGCAATAAGATATGAAAGAGAGCCTAGTTTAATACTCCGTCTGACAATCAGCTTTCTGTGCGCTGCTTCAGATGTGTGCGCTCAGAAAACCATATATCAGAAGTTTAAACTGACATGATGATGAAGAACTGCCATGTCATGTGACCGTGAACGCGATAGAGAGGATAATCAAAAGTAAACTGATGTTTTAGTTTCTGGCAGAATATCTGAGGCACGAGCTGTAAAGGCTCCGCCCTCTGCTGGAAAGGGGGCGGGGAC
>NW_027509155.1:0-36890 GCF_051911475.1 Siphateles boraxobius
ATGTCCAGGGTAGATGACCTTGTGGAACGACTGGGACGAGCTAAGTACATCAGCACCCTAGACCTATGTAAGGTCCCGTTGACCCCAGAGAGTCTGTAAGTGACAGCCTTCTGAACACCATTTGGACACTTCCATTTCCGTGTACTACCTTTTGGAATCCATGGTGCACCGTCCACCTTCCAACAAATGATGGATCAGCTCATGCGAGGTACCGAGGGGTACGCAGCTGCCTATCTAGATGACATTGTCGTCTATAGCTAATCATGGGAAGAACATCTGCTTCACCTGAAGGATGTTCTAGGGAGGATTAAAAGTGCAGGCCTCACCCTTCGCCCTGACAAGTGCCTTTTGCCCAAACGAGAAACACAGTATCTGGGATTCGTTCTGGGTCATGGAGTGATTCGACCTCAAGTCAGCAAAATTGAGGCTGTTAAGTCTGCTGGAAGGTCACAGACTAAGAAACAGTTCCCTTCCTTGGGCTAAGTGGGTGGTATAGACGGGTTTTACCAAACTTTTCTGCTCAAGCTGCTGCACTGACCACTCTCACTAAGAAGGACAATCCAAACAAGGTGGTTTGGACCGATTAATGTGAACTTGCTTTCCAGGGCTTATAAGACACTCTGCAAAGAGCCAATACTGCAGAGTCCTGATTTTGAACAGGCTTTTACTGTACAAACCGATGCTTGACCGACACCGAGCATGGCATTGGAGTCGTTTTGTTGCAGGGGAAGTCAGGACAACTAAGACCGGTGGCTTACATAAGTAGGAAGCTCCTTCCCCATGAGTCTAGGTACTCTACGGTGGAGAAGGAGTGTTTGGCTATCAAATGGACCCTGGACACCCTACGTTATTATTTGCTGGGCCGCAAATTTAGACTGGAAACTGATCAGCGGGCCCTGTCCTGGTTGGGTCAAATGAGAGAAACTAATTCTAGAATTACAAGATGGTTTAAAGCTATACAACCATTTGATTTTTAAATCCTTTATAGATCAGGCACCCAAAACTGTACTTCTGACTACCTTTCACGGACATGAGGTGTCTGGAGAAAGGGGGGGAAATTAATTACATGGACTTGACACACATGCACACATCACTACCTGATTATGCCGGCATTTACCATCTTTTTAATTTGAATGGTGTTGTGTAATTGTGTTCCCTATTTGAAGTTAGTCTGATATATATATATAATTTATTTATTTTTGTCTGTTTGCCCCAACATGTTGTTCATGTTTTTTTTACTTCACAACCCAGTTTAATTGCAGTCAGAATTAAGCCTACTTTTTATTTCTTGTAAGAATTCCCCCCAAAACTTTGTTTTGACTGTTGAGCCTTCTAGGCTCATGCTGCACCATCAAACAGTCCATCTGACTCAAACAGGTTTTTGTAGCATTAGCATGCCCCTAATTGGAATGAACCATTTCTAGTTTTGTCTGGAGGAGGGGGAATAGCAGCTAAACAATTCTTTCCTTTTCATTTCCTTTTTTTGTTTTTTGTTTTCTGTCTGTGGTCAAGTACCCATGGGTTTACACAGTGTTATTTGAGAATATGTTAGTGTTTCATTATTTTGATTTTTCTGTATAATGTATTGTATGTTTGGTCCTTGCTTGGTCATTTGGTACAGGCCGAGGGTGGACTTAGCCCATATAAATAGGGAGCTGTAGAGCTTATCAGGTCAGTCTTGGTTTGTTTAAGGCCAAAGGTAAGACCCTGTTGCAAATTGGACCAAATTATCTGCCGTAGCCTTTCTTTGCACATTGTTTCAGTTTTGTTTTGTTCAGTTGTTTGTATTTCAGTATGTGACCATGTAAATATTTAGTTTTTAACTTTTTCATCATAATAAACCACCTTTTGGGGATCCTCTGAACCTCTGTCCAGCTTGTTTAAAGTTATTCTCTCTGACCACTGTGCCATCTCTTACAAGTGTTATCAGTGTTTCAGTGTCATCAGTGTTCAGTGTCATCATTGTTTCAGTGTCTCAGTGTCTCAGTGTCTCAGTGTTTCAGTATCCCAGTGTCTCAGTGTCTCAGTGTCCCAGTGTCTCAGTGTCCCAGTGTCATCAGTGTTTCAGTGTCTCAGTGTCTCAGTGTCATCAGTGCCTCAGTGTCCCAGTGTCTCAATGTCTCAGTGTCTCAGTGTCTCAGTGTCCCAGTGTCTCAGTGCCTCAGTGTCCCAGTGTCTCAGTGTCCCAGTGTCCCAGTGCCTCAGTGTCTCAGTGCCTCAATGCCTCAGTGTCTGTGTCCCAGTGTCCCAGTGTCTCAGTGCCTCAGTGCCCCATTGTCCCAGTGTCCCCGTGTCTCAGTGTCACAGTGTCTCAGTGCCTCAGTGTCTCAGTGCCTCAGTGTCCCAGTGTCCCAGTGTCTCAGTGCCTCAGTGTCTCAGTGCCTCAGTGTCTCAGTGTCCCAGTGTCCCAGTGTCTCAGTGCCTCAGTGCCCCATTGTCCCAGTGTCCCCGTGTCTCAGTGTCACAGTGTCTCAGTGTCCCAGTGTCTCAGTGTCTCAGTGTCTCAGTGCCTCAATGCCTCAGTGTCTGTGTCCCAGTGTCCCAGTGTCTCAGGGTCTGTGTCTCAGTGCCTCAGTGTCTCAGTGTCTCAGTGTCTCAGTGTCTCAGTGTCTCAGTGTCTCAGTGCCTCAATGCCTCAGTGTCTGTGTCCCAGTGTCCCAGTGTCTCAGGGTCTGTGTCTCAGTGCCTCAGTGTCTCAGTGCCTCAGTGTCTCAGTGTCCCAGTGTCTCAGTGTCCCAGTGTCTCAGTGCCTCAATGCCTCAGTGTCTGTGTCCCAGTGTCCCAGTGTCTCAGGGTCTGTGTCTCAGTGCCATAGTGTCTCAGTGCCTCAGTGTCTCAGTGCCTCAGTGTCTCAGTGTCCCAGTGTCTCAGTGCCTCAGTGTCTCAGTGCCTCAGTGTCTGTGTCCCAGTGTCCCAGTGTCTCAGGGTCTGTGTCTCAGTGCCTCAGTGTCTCAGTGCCTCAGTGTCTCAGTGCCTCAGTGTCTCAGTGCCTCAGTGTCTCAGTGCCTCAGTGTCTCAGTGTCCCAGTGTCCCAGTGTCCCAGTGTCTCAGTGTCTCACTGTCTGTGTCTCAGTGTCTCAGTGTCTCAGTGTCTCAGTGTCTGAGTCTCAGTGCCTCAGTGTCCCAGTGTCCCAGTGTCTCAGGGTCTGTGTCTCAGTGCCTCAGTGCCTCAGTGTCCCAGTGTCCCAGTGTCTCAGGGTCTGTGTCTCAGTGCCTCAGTGTCTCAGTGCCTCAGTGTCTCAGTGCCTCAGTGTCTCAGTGCCTCAGTGTCTCAGTGCCTCAGTGTCTCAGTGCCTCAGTGTCTCAGTGTCCCAGTGTCTCAGTGTCCCAGTGTCTCAGTGTCTCACTGTCTGTGTCTCAGTGTCTCAGTGTCTGAGTCTCAGTGCCTCAGTGTCTCAGTGTCTCAGTGTCTGTGTCTCAGTGCCTCAGTGTCTCATTGTCTCAGTGCCTCAGTGCCTCAGTGTCTCAGTGTTTCAGTGTTTCACTTCAGTGTTTAAAGGCTGGAGTTCCTCTGAACCTCATCATCTCTGCCCATTGCATTTAATGGAAACCACATGCATCACATTCAGCAGGGAAGTAAAAGGCTGTTCCAGCTTCAGCCTGGACTCTATTTCTGTTTCCAGTAGCCGTAACAGCACTGGTTATGTGTGTGATTTCTTTAGGACTATCATTGACATCTGTGTAATTTAGAGGAAGCTCACTTGCATTAGACGTTTCTTACATCAAACCAGTATTATGTGAAGAGTATGTCAACACTTTTGGATAATGATATACTATTTGTAGTTTTTGGTGGCAGCCAGAACGTCTTTCAAATCATTACACTACAGTTTTATTATGCTGTGTATGTTAAAATATTGTGTGAGTCATTTGGTCATATATTAAAGATCTCATGAAGCTTATTGAGAGCGTTTATATGCCATACTGTAAAAAAGGATATGGTCAATACGTTATGACAACATGTTTCTACATTGCTTTAACTCATCAATATAAGTTAAGCAATTGTAACTTTTTTTTATACGTTATACAAGATTCAATTCATTTTTTAAAGGCATTTTAATGTATTTTAAGTTGATATGACTTAAACATCCAAGTTGATTGTACTTAAAAATTTAAGGAAGCAACTTTTTTTACAGTGCTTATGTTCCTAAAGTGATGGGCACTCTTATTAGGAGATGGTGATGGCGCAGTGGATAAGATACATGCCTTTGGTGTGAGAGACCCGGGTTCGAATCCACTGTGAGACACCAATGTGTCCCTGATCAAGACACTTAACCCCTAGTTGCTCCAGAGGCGTGCAACCTCTGAAATATAGCAATTGTAAGTCGCTTTGTATAAAAGCGTCAGCTAAATGAATAAATGCAAATGAGAGAAAACAGTATTTGTCAAACCCTCTTACTTCAAATTAAGGAAACATATTTTAGCACTACTGTAATAACATTAACCGCTTATACTTTTGAATAGATTTCACTGATTACTGAAGACATCAGCGCTTGCAAAGTGCTTCTCTCAGCCCCTCACTGACTCGTGGAGCCAAACAGAGGATCATTTATTAACCAGACGCAACACAAAGTCTCATGGGACACACTGATCAATAATGCTTTACCTGCAGGACACACAGCTTTCAGCAAGTAGAAGTGCTCTGATCTAATGACAGATCAATGTGAGCCAGTGTTACTGGAAATATACTGAACACATGACTAGTGTCCACATGCATTTTATAATCGTTATATATATATATATATATATATATATATATATATATATATATATATATATATATATATATATATATATATCATTGTGTATAGAATTGTGTTGTGCCTTGAACTACACTCTTCAAAATAAAAATCCAAAAAGGGTTTTTTTTACAGCAATGGCATACAATACCTCAAAGAACCTCTCAGTGTTCAGTTCTTAAAAGTGTGAAGAACATTCAAATAGTCTAAAGAACCTTTTACCACTATACACTATTAAAAATAAAAGTTGTTTATTAGCATCAGTGGTTTCATGAAGAAACTTTAACATCCATGGAAACTTTTCGATGGACAAAGGTTCTTTATAGTGGAAAAGGTTCTTTAGATTAAAAAAAAACAAAACATTTTGTGGAATTGAAAGGCTCTATGTTAAACGTTGTTTATGGAACGATAATTTCCAATAAAGAATTTTTAAGAGTGTATCTCTACTTGATCTGACCTTGAAATGCTGAAAAAGATGTTTTGTTGCTCATATTTTCAGAGTGATGACCTTAAATTCACGGGAGGTCATAAACCTTCATCTATTCTCAGCTCCTGAAAGAGGAACCGCTGCAGGGCTAATTTAAATACCGTCTCTCATAGCCATAATTCACCGTTTCCTAGTGTCTCTTTCCCAGGACAGAAATAGTGCTGACTCCCTTTGCCATTGCTGTAAAAACCCCCTTCATTTTTAAGAGTTATGCATGTTTAATGTTCTGTTCTTCATGGAACCATAGATGACAATAAAGAAGCTTTATTCATTAACTCATTTCTTAATGAGTTTAACTATCCCTTATCCAAAGAGAACCGGGATTCGTTATTTTTAAGAGTGCACTGGAAAGAGTAAAAAAGTGCAATTTTAACTATTAAAAATAAAGGTTCCAAAGGGGGTTTTTACCATAGAAGAACCATTTTTGCTTCCCCAATGAACTATTCAGTGATCGGCTCTTAAAATAACCATTTTCAAAGTGTGAAATTTTTATAACTGATAGAAACTGTTTTAACTATATCCCTTGTGTCACGATGCACACGGGAAGCAGAGAATCCATGAGAAGTAGTTTAATAAAGGGTAATCCAAACTCGTCGTCAACATGCAGGGGTCAAAATCAAAATAAAGCCGTAAAAACAAGAAACAAAACAGGAACTTGAACAATAACAGACCTGAAGATGTGTGACACAAAACAAGGAATCTGTAACAAATACTAAAACAGACAGGGTATTTATACACACAATCTAACAAGGTGATGGGAAACAGCTGAGTGCAATGAACTGATGAGTGACAGACAGAATGCTGGGAAATGAAGTCAAATGTGAAAGACACTGTGAAAACGAAGACCTCTAGTGACAAACAAGGGAAACACAACCAGACACTGTGACACCTTGATATATAACATGGCATTGATTATCATAGTCATATATAGAATGCTATTTATGTAGTTGCAGAGCTGCCAACTTTTGAGTTTAGCTTGGAGTGAGATTTTGGGGGTTAATGAGGCTATCGGTTCACGTGCCGCAAGGCGCTAGCTATCTGTCATGTCACATTTAAAAACGCAAAAACGGTATTGTTTGAATTTCGTAATATAATTACAAAAGTAACCTCCTCTATCTTGTCTGTTGCGGTGTCAGTGTCCAATTTGCTTCGCAATTTTTCTCTGCGTGAGAAAATGGATGTGTGGCGTGAGTGCGTGTGAAAACAGGCAAAACCGTGCGTCACACGGCGAAAGCGTGAGAGTTGGCTCTGTAGTTGTCAAGTTATTTTAAAGATCCTGCTCACTAAAACTGTCATTGATACCATAAGGATCTATTTTCTAACCCTTAAAATAAAAAAATATTTTTATTGCCATAGCCCAATGATGATGCTTTTATTCAGTCATAATACATAATATATTTATATATTGTAAGTGATATAATATATTCAAATAAATAGCTTAGATGTTACCACATTCATTGTTTCCCAGAATAAACTGTGCTTGTTTTGAAAGTGAATCCACCGCTGATGGTTTTTGTCTTTTTGTTCTAGATGGACCTGAAGCTACTTTTCATATCAACATTATTAGGGATCATTTGTTGCAGTCGTGCACAGCAAGGTAATGTGGACTTTTCAGATCACCGAAGCTTGAAATGCTGTAACTCTTTCTGACTCCATCAGAATTAATAAGCGCTGGGTTTGTTTTGAGGTTGGACAGTTAAATACTGTCCTTATCCTTAATGGAAAACAGTAGTGGTCTCTGGCTCCAGTGACTGTAAGCCAGAGCAATGTGAACGAATCTCTGGCCAGATTTAAAACGCTGTGTCTCCTGTGTTCTGCAGAGGGCAACGAGTGCATCAAAGCCAACGCTTTATCCTGTGGCGAGTGCATACAAGTGGGGGCTAAATGTGGATGGTGCACTGATACCGTGAGTAGCGTTACAATGCTTTAACTCTCCATCGCTGAAACAAACACATTTATTGCCCTGATATGTTTGTGCAGCATCATCACACTCATAATCACAGCTGTACTGATATATTCAGACCATGATATTGCCTTTATAATTCAGTTGTATGACCAAACAGACATGATGTGACTCAAACTACATCATTTGATATTAATAGTTATGGCAGATTTGCCAGGAACAGTAATGGCGGATAAGTGTTGCCATTCCATTCGTATTTGGAAATCTCATTCCTCATGGAAAGATCGTGGTGATGCTTGAGTTTGTGCTTATATTATTCTTTATGAGGAGTTTCAGGCATCAATAATTATAAAGATAAAGATTAATAAAGATTATGGAATCATTAGATCCACAAACAGGCACTGCAGGAACCAGAGGACAGTGATGATGTCATTACTATTGTCTTATTAATTTACTAATTAGATTTTAAGTGTATTTCGTTTGTGTATTCACAATATTTGTTTCTTTAGATTAATTAACTTTAAGATGATTTTCTTTTCTAAAATGTTCTATTTATTATATGATTTTTATATTTTTAGTAGTACTGTATGCTTCATTAAATGTTTTGTATGGAAACGTACACTAGCATTAAAAAGTTTTTTTTTTTTTAAATAAATATTCATCAAGGATGCATTAAATTGATTTAAAAAAATGGCAGTAAAAACATTTACAAAATAAATGCTGTTCTTTTGAACTCTCTGTTCATCAAAGAATAAATTAAATGTATGACCGTTTCCACAAAAATATGAAGCTGTTTCCAACATTGATAATATTAAGAAATGTTTCTTGAGCATCATATTATAGTGATTTCTGAAGGATCATGTGACACTGAAGACTGGAGTAATGATGCTGAAAATTCAGCTTTGATCACAGGAATAAATTACACTTTATTATATATTCACATAGAAAACAGCTGCTTTATATTCTAATAATATTTCACGGTTTAACTGTATTTTTGATCAAATAAATGCAGCTTTGGTGAGCAGAAGAGACTTCTTCCAAACTCATTAAAAAATCCTACCAACCCAAAACTTTTGAACACTTATTTGTAATCTGACATGCTTAACCCAATCACATATATTTTCTCCTCACGCAACAGGAGTTTCTGAAACAGGGAGAGCCGACATCGGCGCGCTGCGATGAACTGGAGTCGCTCAAGAAAAGAGGATGTTCGAAAACCAAGATCGAAAACCCTCACGGCACCCAAAAGATCCTCAAGAACAAAGCAGTGACCCACCGCAAGAAAGGAGCGGAGAAACTTCGACCCGAGGACATTACACAGATCCAGCCTCAGAAACTCAGCCTCAAACTCAGATCTGGTGCCTGATGATAACTTACAATCGTTTGGGTTTATTGATCTGCGCAAGTAATTGTGGGAATACACATTTTTGTTTTTTGAACGAATTGTTATTTCTGTAGGGGAACCTCAAAATATCAAGCTGAAGTTCAAGAGGGCTGAAGACTATCCCATAGACCTGTACTACCTGATGGACCTGTCCTACTCCATGAAGGACGACCTGGAGAACGTCAAGAATCTCGGGACTAGTTTGATGAAGGAAATGTCCAAGATCACCTCAGATTTCAGGATAGGTGAGAGTCTTATAAAATCACGCCGCAAAACGAAACGCTCTGGTAGTTTTGTTTTAAAAACCTCGGTTCTATTAGATACTAGTTTTAACCCTGTAAAACCTGACGTAATAAATCTTTTATAATGGAACAGTTTAATGTTGAAAAAAGTGTGACGTCTGCGTATGTGTTTTTTGTTGGGGATATTTTATTTTGTTGAGATTATATTTGATACTTTAGGCTTTTATGGCTCATCATATAGTATGATATAGTGCGAAAGAAACAGATTAATTTCATTCAGAGACACAAACTGAGCTAAAATATGCAATTTGGTGCAGATGCTGATATTTATATGGCCAAAAAGCAAGATTAATGTTAATCAATGTGATCTTTCATTTAATTTATTCTTTTATATAGCACAATTAAACACAACAATAGTTGACCACTTTGCTGTACAGGACAAATCTAAAATATATAAAAATAGAGACACAATAGAAACAGAACGCAGAATAACCTGCCTAAAATGAATTTCAATATCCGTCGCCACTTCTATATCTCTCTTTATTTGTTATTGTGGGGTCAACATATATAATACAATGCAATGATGATTGAGAGATGAACAAATAAACCTTCATTATATTTGAGACTCACATTTGAACATGATTTTTCTAAAAAAAAATTGGTATGGATAATCAAGTTAACCTTCAGTCCAGTAAGTGTTCATCTTCAAATATTACTAACGTTTTTCTTACTTTTACTTTAAAAAAATCAGTAAAGATTTCAAGGCAAAAAAAGACACCAGTTGAAGATGGATGTTTGTATATAATTGTACAGAGATTATACTATTATACTAAAAGACTTTTACTTGCTAGGCATGTAGTAGATTGTATGCGACAGTTTATCAGCAGTGTTTTGATCACGTGGATATTGGATCAAGCGTTATAGGATTAAACATGTAATAACATTGTTATATATGTGTAATATATATGCATTAATTAAAAAGCCTATAATATCTATCAAGGATACAGTAGATTTCATATAAAGAGTATGAAAGTTAATGTGTTTAAATTATTTACACTTAAATATGTTCATCTGTACTTGTAAATGTCCAACAAACCACATCTTTCCATAAGATGTCTTAATATTATTATTATTAAGTAAAGTCAAATTTATTTATAAAGCACTTATTACAATACAGGTTTGTTCAAAGCAGCTTTACAGTGATAACAGGAAAATAATGCAACAGAGTTTGTTTCGGCTGTACAGCAGATCTAGAAGAAAACAGTGTCATAGTCCAGCTTAAGTCAGTTCAGTGATGGTTCATTTTCATTTTAAAGATCATTAGTTATTAATTTAGTTAATTTATCTATACAGCAGCTCTGGAGAAAACGGTGATGTCATCGTCCAGTTTAGTTCTCATATTGTGGCGTCAATGCAGGCAGATCAATAATATTGTTGAATATTAAGTTTCCCCATTAAAACAGACTAATGATAATTAAAAATGATAAAATAAGACCTAATCAAAACTTTCATCGCACTACCAAAGCCATTAGAGACACGAGTAGGCATGAATTTCAAGCTTGGCTCATGTCCGGACAAAGGCTATATAGTTTTGCATTTTTAAAATAGTTTTTTTATTTTAGTATCATTGTCAAATTTCCTATAAATTTCAGAGTTAACAGAACACTTTCCATAATTATTATTATTATTATTTTATGGTTATTTATTTGATTAATCCTGTCAAAAATTATTCATGTATTGATCCATGTATGCTTTTTGTCTATTGCATCTTTTAATATCATATACTCACAGTTATACTCATATTCAGGTGTTCTATTCAGACCAGACGTTTAGTTTACTTCTTCTCTGACAAACCTACATCTACTTGTGGGCTAGACATGTTTTACTATTTACAACTATTAGTTTTTTCCGTTTTCTGCTCAGTGTGGTATCTTGTCTAATATGTGTGGTGTCTTGTTTAGTTTCACATGAGATAGTTATCTTACCTGGAATTAAGATACAGATGAATTTGCATAAGGTCTAGAAATGATGGAAATACGTATTTGGCCATTTCTGCTTCGTAGGTGATTATACACTGGGCAACTTTTTGAGCAATGTTGCCGTCAACAGGCAATCAGGGGAGACAAAGGGCCCACGATCGATCTAATGTATCCAGATAGAAATGTGTTGCCCATTCTCAATGGGAAAGTGCCTAAGCAACAATCGCTCGGCCACATTGTCCAGCAACATTGCTCAAAAAGTTGCCCTGTGTATCATCGCCTGGTTCATACAGAAAGCGGTTTTGCTTTGAAAAAAGGAAAAAACACGTGGGCTTTAGAATGGGGGAAAAGCGCACGCCTTTTAAAGGTGCAGTGTGTGATTTTAGCGGCATCTAGTGGTGAGGTTACGAATTGCAACCAACAAAAGTTACGGTGGCCGACAGGAAAATATGTCATCGTCTGAGACAGCAGAGAGTAGCAGTTCAGCAATGAGCTTTCTTTACAAGGATAAATTAAGAAATTATGTTTACTTAATTATTCAGTAAAACTATATGTTATTGCAAATTTTATTGTTACTTGTTCATCACTGTGTCAGTGTTTTATTCGCTGAACTAAGCTTGCTTCCTTGCACGAAGAGCAACATAGTAACGAAACGCGTTTGTCCGTTTAGGGCCACCGTAGAAACATGACGACACATTTCAATGTAAGGGAACCGCGGTGTGTGTAGACAGAAACTGCTCATTCTAAGGTAATACAAATATAACGGATCATTAAGTAAGGTCTTTAAACACCACTGAAAACTTCTTTTTCAAGCTAGTGACGAAACGCGCTCTTTAGCGCTGTGTGTTCGCTGTCGGCTATGCTAGAAACATGACCACACAATATGTCGACCTCCACAAAAGGGGGAGCCCGCGGTTATGGAGATATAAATGTCTCATTCTAAGCTTATAAAAACATAACGGTTCATTATGCAAGGTCTTTATACACCACTGAAAACATAGTTATGGATCTTATATTGCATTTCTGTCAATAGATCCTCAGAAATATTACACAATGCACCTTTAAAAGTTTAACTTATTTTAACTTGAGTGCCGCGTTTTAGCACAATACGCTGCAAAAGACTCGATACTTGAGCGCAACGGTCATACATTGAAAAAGTAGCGCAGTCGAATGGAAAAACTTGTTTAGTTTTAAAAATAGTTTAAGTCTTAGTTTCAATTTTCGTTTACGAAAATAACCTTTGTCCTGACAGGTTTCGGCTCTTTCGTGGAGAAGACGGTAATGCCTTACATCAGCACGACTCCAGCCAAGCTCCTGAACCCCTGCACTGGGGACCAGAACTGCACCAGTCCCTTCAGCTACAAGAACGTGCTGAAACTCACCAGCAACGGCCAGCAGTTCAACAGTCTGGTGGGGAAACAGCAGATATCTGGAAACCTGGACTCTCCCGAGGGAGGATTTGATGCTATCATGCAGGTTGCGGTCTGTGGAGTGAGTATTAAACAACTGGAGGAGGGTTTGCTCTGTTTTTACGTTATTGATAAAGTAGGGATACACGATATATCATTATTGTATCGGTTCATTTTTAATGTTATCGTTATCGGCCTATATAAAAAATTTAGCCGATATATTAAAGCCAATTAATAACGCATTATTTCCTTTAGAAAACGACCAATAGTGTTTTTTTTATAATCGATACCGATACAGATCATTTGCATGTTTATGTGCCTGATAACTGATATACAGAACCGATATTTATTGTTTTATTCCTGTTTTTGACAATTATAACAACAGCACTGTACCTATTCACTCCCTCCTTGCATACACAAAAAACAAAACACACTTCACACACACAGAGAGAAAATTCAGCGCTTTTATTTCCGACATGCACTCTTTCATGTTTTATTTAATTCATGTAAACTTACGTCTTTATTGGGACAGTACTTGATGGATTACGTGACTCTGTGATTTGTCTCAATTTTTTGTCTCAAAGTTTGAACTATATATATTAAGCATTTATGTAACATATCTCATTTGTGCTTTAATGGCTGTTATGTTAAATGAAGTTGATTATTTAAGGGAAATAGTATAATAGTAAGTTATTTTAACTTTGACTCTGTTGTTGACGGTTGCTGATCTCCCCTCAGACGCACTGCTTTAATGGTGGTCTTGGGCGCAATTCTCAAAATGCCGTTTATCTGTGAATACGAAATTACAAAACCGATTAGTGCATCTATCCATCATAAAAGTACATCTATCCACGATCAAAGTGCAGCTATCCATCGTAAAAGTGCAGCTATCCATCGTAAAAGTGCATCTATCCATGATAAAAGTGCATCTATCCATTATAAAAGTGCATCTATCATCATAAAAGTGCATCTATCCATGATAAAAGTGCATTTATCCTCGATAAAAGTGAATCTATCCGTCATAAAAGTGAATCTATCCATCATAAAAGCGAATCTATCCATCATAAAAGTGAATCTATTCAACATAAAAGTGCATCTATCCGTGACAAAAGTGCATCTATCCGTCATAAAAGTGAATCTCTCCGTCATAAAAGTGAATGTATCCGTCATAAAAGTGCATCTATCCATCATAAAAGTACATCTGTCCATCATAAAAGCGCATCTATTCATCATAAAAGCGCATCTGTCCATCATAAAAGTGCATCTATCCGTCATAAAAGTGCATCTATCCATCATAAAAGTGCATCTGTCCATCATAAAAGTGCATCTATCCGTCATAAAAGTGCATCTATCCATCATAAAAGTGCATCTGTCCATCATAAAAGTGCATCTATCCATCATAAAAGTGCATCTGTCCATCATAAAAGTGCATCTGTCCATCATAAAAGTGCATCTGTCCATCATAAAAGTGAATCTATCCATCATAAAAGTGCATCTATCCATCATAAAAGTGCATCTGTCCATCATAAAAGTGCATCTATTCATCATAAAAGTGCATCTGTCCATCATAAAAGTGCATCTGTCCATCATAAAAGTGCATCTATCCGTCATAAAAGTGCATCTGTCCATCATAAAAGTGCATCTGTCCATCATAAAAGTGCATCTGTCCATCATAAAAGTGCATCTATCCGTCATACAAGTGCATCTATCCATCATAAAAGTGCATCTGTCCATCATAAAAGTGCATATGTCCATCATAAAAGTGCATCTATCCATCATAAAAGTGCATCTATCCATCATAAAAGTGCATCTATCCGTCATAAAAGTGCATCTGTCCATCATAAAAGTGCATCTATCCATCATAAAAGTGCATCTATCCGTCGTAAAAGTGCATCTATCCATCATAAAACTGCATCTGTCCATCATAAAAGTGCATCTATCCGTCATAAAAGTGCATCTATCCATCATAAAAGTGCATCTGTCCATCATAAAAGTGCATCTGTCCATCATAAAAGTGAATCTATCCATCATAAAAGTGCATCTGTCCATCATAAAAGTACATCTGTCCATCATAAAAGTGCATCTGTCCATCATAAAAGTGCATCTGTTCATCATAAAAGTGCATCTGTCCATCATAAAAGTGCATCTGTCCATCATAAAAGTGAATCTATCCATCATAAAAGTGCATCTGTCCATCATAAAAGTACATCTGTCCATCATAAAAGTGCATCTGTCCATCATAAAAGTGAATCTATCCATCATAAAAGTGCATCTGTCCATCATAAAAGTACATCTGTCCATCATAAAAGTGCATCTGTCCATCATAAAAGTGCATCTGTCCATCATAAAAGTGCATTTGTCCATCATAAAAGTGAATCTATCCATCATAAAAGTGCATCTGTCCATCATAAAAGTACATCTGTCCATCATAAAAGTGCATCTGTCCATCATAAAAGTGCATCTATCCGTCATAAAAGTGCATCTATCCATCATAAAAGTGCATCTGTCCATCATAAAAGTGAATCTATCCATCATAAAAGTGCATCTGTCCATCATAAAAGTGCATCTGTCCATCATAAAAGTGCATCTGTCCATCATAAAAGTGTATCTATTCATCATAAAAGTGCATCTGTCCATCATAAAAGTGAATCTATCCATCATAAAAGTGCATCTGTCCATCATAAAAGTACATCTGTCCATCATAAAAGTGCATCTGTCCATCATAAAAGTGAATCTATCCATCATAAAAGTGCATCTGTCCATCATAAAAGTACATCTGTCCATCATAAAAGTGCATCTGTCCATCATAAAAGTGCATCTGTCCATCATAAAAGTGCATTTGTCCATCATAAAAGTGAATCTATCCATCATAAAAGTGCATCTGTCCATCATAAAAGTACATCTGTCCATCATAAAAGTGCATCTGTCCATCATAAAAGTGCATCTATCCGTCATAAAAGTGCATCTATCCATCATAAAAGTGCATCTGTCCATCATAAAAGTGAATCTATCCATCATAAAAGTGCATCTGTCCATCATAAAAGTGCATCTGTCCATCATAAAAGTGCATCTGTCCATCATAAAAGTGCATCTGTCCATCATAAAAGTGCATCTGTCCATCATAAAAGTGCATTTGTCCATCATAAAAGTGAATCTATCCATCATAAAAGTGCATCTGTCCATCATAAAAGTACATCTGTCCATCATAAAAGTGCATCTGTCCATCATAAAAGTGCATCTATCCGTCATAAAAGTGCATCTATCCATCATAAAAGTGCATCTGTCCATCATAAAAGTGAATCTATCCATCATAAAAGTGCATCTGTCCATCATAAAAGTGCATCTGTCCATCATAAAAGTGAATCTATCCATCATAAAAGTGCATCTGTCCATCATAAAAGTGCATCTGTCCATCATAAAAGTGCATCTGTCCATCATAAAAGTGTATCTATTCATCATAAAAGTGCATCTGTCCATCATAAAAGTGCATCTGTCCATCATAAAAGTGCATCTGTCCATCATAAAAGTGCATCTGTCCATCATAAATGTGCATCTGTCCATCATAAAAGTACATCTGTCCATCATAAAAGTGCATCTGTCCATCATAAAAGCGCATCTGTCCATCATAAAAGTGCATCTGTCCATCATAAAAGTGCATCTGTCCATCATAAAAGTGCATCTGTCCATCATAAAAGTGCATCTATCATCATAAAAGTGCATCTATCCATCATAAAAGTGCATCTGTCCATCATAAAAGTGCATCTATCCATCATAAAGTGCATCTATCCATCATAAAAGTGCATCTGTCCATCATAAAAGTGAATCTATCCATCATAAAAGTGCATCTGTCCATCATAAAAGTGCATCTATCATCATAAAAGTGCATCTGTCCATCATAAAAGTGCATCTATCATCATAAAAGTGCATCTATCCATCATAAAAGTGCATCTATCATCATAAAAGTGCATCTGTCCATCATAAAAGTGCATCTATCCATCATAAAAGTACATCTGTCCATCATAAAAGTGCATCTGTCCATCATAAAAGTGCATCTATCCATCATAAAAGTGCATCTATCCATCATAAAAGTGCATCATATCCATCATAAAAGTGCATCTATCATCATAAAAGCGCATCTGTCCATCATAAAAGTGCATCTGTCCATCATAAAAGTGCATCTATCCATCATAAAAGCACATCTATCCATCATAAAAGTGCATCTATCCATCATAAAAGCGCATCTGTCCATCATAAAAGTGCATCTGTCCATCATAAAAGTGCATCTGTCCATCATAAAAGTGCATCTGTCCATCATAAAAGTACATCTGTCCATCATAAAAGTGCATCTGTCCATCATAAAAGTGCATCTATCCATCATAAAAGTGCATCTGTCCATCATAAAAGTGCATCTGTCCATCATAAAAGTGCATCTATCCGTCATAAAAGTGCATCTATCCATCATAAAAGTGCATCTGTCCATCATAAAAGTGCATCTATCCATCATAAAAGTGAATCTATCCATCATAAAAGCGCATCTCTCCATCATAAAAGTGCATCTATCCATCATAAAAGTGCATCTGTCCATCATAAAAGTGCATCTGTCCATCATAAAAGTGCATCTGTCCATCATAAAAGTGCATCTGTCCATCATAAAAGTGCATCAGTCCATCATAAAAGTGCATCTGTCCATCATAAAAGTGCATCTATCCATCATAAAAGTGCATCTATCCATCATAAAAGTGCATCTATTCATCATAAAAGTGCATCTGTCCATCATAAAAGTGCATCTATCATCATAAAAGTGCATCTATTCATCATAAAAGTACAGTTCTACTTTTAGATGACTAATCTGTTTTTGTACTTTCTGCTCGATCTTTGTATCCTTTGGCCTAATATTTCTCCTTCTTCCTGTTTTCTCTCTCTCTCTCTCTCTCTCTCTCTCTCTCTCTCTCTCTCTCTCTCTCTCTCTCTCTCTCACAGAACCACATTGGCTGGAGAAATGTCACCCGTTTGTTGGTGTTTTCTACTGACGCAGGTTTTCATTTTGCCGGAGATGGCAAACTCGGTGGAATCGTACTTCCCAATGATGGGAAATGCCACTTAAAAGACGGCATGTACACGATGAGCCATTATTATGTATGTATTGACAAATTTGTCCTGTTTTCTGGTGATTTTCAGACCAGATGTATTAGATGTTCGACTCTTATCTTTCCTGTCCTTTCCTGACTAGGATTACCCCTCCATCGCCCACCTAGTTCAAAAACTGAGCGAAAATAACATCCAGACCATCTTCGCAGTTACAGAAGAGTTTCAGCCTGTTTACAAAGTAAGTCCATAGATGATTATCTTAATGATGTGTATGAAAGCGCGTGTGCATGAGCGAGAACACTCGCTATTTTTGTCCATCTGGAGCCTGTAGTTTCTTCTCCTGTTCAACTTTTTTTTTGTACTTGCTCAAAGAAAAGGTCTGTAGTCTCTTTCCACACTTGTCAAAACTTATGAAAGTTAGCAGTGCTAGCTGGATTTGATCAAAGCCTCAGTGCTACGTGTTTAATTTAAGCACATAACATGTAATTGTTGGAGGAATGATTCCTCAAAGCCTGTGGCTGGCTGAGAGGAGGCATGCTATTACTTTTCTAAGTGATCAGACTTATAATATTCATCTTCTGGATGATAAAACAGATGGGAAAAATGCCATAGACTTGCATTGAAAGATCCATAACTAGAGACACGACTATGTGTTAGAAATGGATGAATGTATGCGATGTAAAAGCTAAATTATCTACCAATGGGGTAAGAAAAATAATCTTGTTTCTGTTGGAATTAACCTTGACAGATCATTTTGCTTGTTTTAAGCAACCACTCTCTTAATTTTGATTTATTTCCCTAGAAAACAAGACATAATATCTCATGGCATTTTACTCATTTAGTAAATGCATCTTGATTTAAGAATTTTTAGATATTTGGACTCGAAACAAGACAACAATACAAGTAAGAAAAGCATTTATTTTGCAGTGTAATGAAATGCCATCTCAAATATTTCACTCCCGAGAGCCTGAAACTCTCCTGAACCAAACTTCTCTGTATTTGGAAAGCCACAACCCCAAGATAGTTTTCCTCTTGGAATGATCCAGACGGCAAAGTCATAATTTAGAGTTCCTGTCTGGTGTTTAAAACAAACACCCTGCGTCCCTGTGCTTAAGATTCATGAATGTTTTCCCCTTTCCACAGGAACTTAAAAACCTGATCCCAAAGTCTGCAGTGGGAACGCTTTCAGCAAACTCCAGCAATGTTATCAACCTTATTATTGATGCGTACAATGTGAGTAGATAAAGTTTCTTTATACAGTAGTGGCCAAAAATCATATCCGGAGGAGATATTTGTTTTTAATGACCCTACAAGTTTGATTAAACCATTCAAAAATATGGGAAATGTTCTTGAGGCAAGAACAAAACACTAAACTTAGTTAATTGGACAAAATTCAAACTAAAGCTACAGGTTTCTGTGTGCATAGAAAAACAAAAAGCTTTCAGGAAAAACATAATCAGTTATTAATATTTAATTGATTCTCTCATTTATCATTTCTTTGTATGATACCCAAAAATGTTGGAAAATTTGCGAATTTTTATTGCGCTATTATCACAAATAAAACAATCGACTCCAGGCACAACTATGCAATATGAATTCAAAGTCTTTAACACATCTGTAATAATATTTGAATGAAGGGTGAAGATGGCAGTTTTGGCCACTACTGTAATATCTCCAGTATATAACGGACCTGGACTGATGTATGTTTCCTCAGTCTCTTTCCTCAGAGGTGATCCTCGAGAACAGCAAGCTTCCCGAGGGAGTGACGATCACCTATCAGTCTCGCTGTAAGAATGGACTCTTGAACGAGGGAGAAAATGGCCGGAAGTGCTCTAACATCTCTATCGGAGACGAGGTGAGTTCAGACCAGCGTGATGTAATGTGCACCAGAAACCTGTAGCCTGTTGTTCCTGAGTCTGTTTCTGTTTCCATTGAATCCTCAGGTGTCGTTCAACATCAATATCACAGCTCAAGGCTGTCCCAAACAAGGCAAACCGGAAACCATTAAGATCAAGCCCTTGGGCTTTACTGAGGAGGTCGAGATCGAGCTCAACTTTATTTGCGAGTGTGATTGTCACAAGCACGGCATCAAGAATAGTGAAATGTGCCATAACGGCAACGGGACGTTTGAGTGCGGAGCCTGCAGGTGAGACTGTCCTCGGATAACTATCCTGGACTTACTTAGGCTTATAAAAATGCACGAGTTTGTTTAATTGCTAAATTACATGTCTTTTTTTTTCCTGGAAGTTGAAACAAACTGCAAATGCTGTGCTTATATGTGTGTGTGTGTGTGTTTGTGTGTGTGTGTGTGTGTGTGTGTGTGTGTGTGTGTGTGTGTGTGTGTGTGTGTGTGTGTGTGTGTGTGTGTGTGTGTGTGTGTGTGTGTGTGTATATACAGTTTGTACAGTATAAAAACCACTATGCCTATGGAGAGTCCCTACAAAGATAGTGAACCAGACGTGTGTGTGTGTGTGTGTGTGTGTGTGTGTGTGTGTGTGTGTGTGTGTGTGTGTTTGTGTGTGTGTGTGTGTGTGTGTGTGTGTGTGTGTGTGTGTGTGTGTGTGTGTGTGTGTGTGTGTGTGTGTTTGTGTGTGTGTGTGTGTGTGTGTGTGTGTGTGTGTGTGTGTGTGTGTGTGTGTATACAGTTTGTACAGTATAAAAAACATTATGCCTATGGAGAGTCCCTACAAAGATAGTGAACCAGACGTGTGTGTGGTTTAGTAATGAAACTCTATGACACTAGGCACGTTTCCATAACAGATTTGCGCAAAACTTTTGCGATTTTTTCTAAATGTCGACAAAAAACTATTGCGAAATGACGGCGTTTCCATTAACCGATGTTATGCGACTAAAACTTCATTCTTCAAGTCATTCCAAAAATCATGGCAACGGATGTTGGTAGGTTTATGTATATCTCAGCCACTGCTCTTGCCATTATTAATAATCAAAGGAGACGTATGTGTGTTAGCCAAGCATTAATGGTAAGGAAAGACCCTTATACTGGGAGCTGCTGGTGTTTCTGGGTGTTTCTCCCTCATTTCTGCTTCGAGGTCTTGATTTTGGCATTTTTTTAGGTTTAGAATCCAGTATTCCTGTAATTATTTTGTCTTTTATGAGTTAAATAAAGAACTCTGTCTCGTATTCTGTCCAAGCACACCGCGTCATCTACATCAGGTGACTGTAAATGCGCAAAAACTGTTTCCATTGCAGTTTTGTGAAATATTTGTTTTTCGAATTGCCTGAAAAACCACCTCATGCGAGCGTAAAAATGTTTTTGCGATAAATGGGAGATTTTGCGAAATTGACGTGTTTCCATTGGGCGTATTTTCAATTCGCAATTTGAAGGGTGATGGAAACGCGGCTGATGATGGCACAAGCTGATTGGCTCTGCTGATCCTGCAGCCAATGAGATCGCTTGCTCAACATTTAAATAGTCTGGTTGAGTGTTTGCTGTGAGCTGGTCCTGAAGCGCTATAAGCGTTCCTCTAAACCCCTCCACCTCCCCAGCTCCACCTGCCTAGATCTGATACAGGATTCATGTGTGTGTGTGTTTATGCAGCAGCCGCAGATCTTACACATTTTAGCCTATTTTGGGACAATTTTTTAATGAAAATCTAGTACATTTTACGCCCAAATTCTCATTACATATACAATAAACGAAGCAAATAATAATTAATTTTTTTTCACCAGCGTTTTTGCAAAAAGTTGCCAGCCACCGCCAGCATTTTTGATCATTTTCACAAAAGTTTTATGGTCCCCAGAATATTTTGCTGTATGAATATTTGAACATGCAATATATCCTGCTTTTAAACAAAACAACAAAAAAGTTTTTTCTAGCTTCATGCATTCCATTTTTTACCAACACTTGTATATTCACTTGTATGTTTCATTTAAAAAAAGTACATTTTTAAGCAAAAAACTGAGAAAATCGGGTTTTTGTCAAAGATCACGTCTGGATCGGATTCAGGACTATGATGAAAACACAGATGGAGTAAATCAAGTCCATCAACACCTCAAAGCTTCACAGTCCTTTAGCTCGTTTATTTCATTCTGTAACGTTAGGCAGTTTTGATTTATATGCTGTTTAATAATGGTGATCGCGTTATTTTACATATGCATCTGTTTACATAAGCTATCGCTTGTTTCTGCTTCTTCTTCACCTGTGTTTTGATCAGGAAATCATGTACTCTTTCAGAAAATGCCTTATAGCGCCCCCTACCATATAACAGTGAAAATACAGAAAGATGTAAATGTCCATCAATGGCGGGGAAAATCTCATTCACATTATCATAAGGTTCCAGATAATTGTATTACTTAGTATCGTTGTAATTCTCATTATTCCCATGATTTACTGCATTACTGTAATAAATATAATAAAGTGATTTATTTAAATCAGCATATATTAAATAAAATACAAAGTCAAAGAAAATAATGTCACAATGCAAAACAAATTTGCTTTCTTGAGAATACCGTTGATTTTAGGGTTAAACATGACACTGAATCTTTGATGTAAAACATCTTTTTGTTCCTGTTTGGATGTTAATTGCGTAAGTCAGAAGGTCTCTCTACATGAGTGTGTGTGTGTGAGCCGTGTTCTCAGCATCTTCTCGGTTCTCATCGTGTGCTTTCAGGTGCAATAAGGGCCGTGTGGGCAGGCAGTGTGAATGCCGGAAAGACGAGGTGTCCACCGAGGACCTGGACAAGAACTGCCGCAAGGACAACAGCACGGACATCTGCAGCAATAACGGCGAGTGTGTGTGCGGGAACTGCGAGTGCAAGAAGAGGGAAAATCCTGAAGAACGTTACAGCGGAAAATTCTGCGAGTGCGACAACTTCAACTGCGACCGCTCCAATAATAAACTCTGTGGAGGTACTGAAACAGGAAGCTTTTTCTTTTTTTGGACCACCAATGCATCACTCAGCACACTATTAATAGAGGAAAAGGGGTTGTGAAAGGGTCGAAAGCAAGGCCGTAACCAGGGTTTGAAAATTAGTGAGGTCCGGGGTGTTGTGTAAATAATTGTGCTATAATGGTTAGGCCATTGGACCCACATTCCCCCATGGACATTAAGCTGCGACCCTTTTTAAAAAAAAGGAATTTTATTTGACATATATATATATTTATGTGTGGGGTAGTCTCTCACTAGGGGGGTCCGGGGGTATGCCCCATCAGGCCGCCCCCAAACGTGATTTTATTTGAAAAATAAACCATTAAATGGCACTTTCTGGAGAGTTTTGTGCAAAGAAATATAGCAAAAAAGTAGGTCTAGCAAGTCTTATATTTCTGTAATTCACACAGATCAAACACAAATATGCTGACTGAATAGATTGCTAGTTGAGAAACACTGCTTTAATTAATGTTTTTATGATGACTTTGTGAAAGGTTAAAACAGCATGAGCCGGCTTCCTGCTGGCCAGTAAGTTATTTGTCAAATTTCATTCTGTAACAAACAGATCTGTATTATGCTATTGTTTTTGATAGTGTTATACATTTCCTACAGATAATCACATTGATCATTGCGTTTGTCTTACCGAATGTAGAAGCTTTAGGCAATTACAGTTTGTCTTATAGCTTTTTTTTTTTTATTAATGCCGACAGTAAAATGTTGCCAGATATTGCTACGAAAAACAAGCAAAACAAAATAATAGTAATAATCAGAAATAAGTTCAAAGCTTGTGTTTTGGAAATAAGATTAATATATCACTAAACCTAACACACAACTTCCTAAAGTGTCACATTAAATCAGAAAAACAGGTCCTGGAGACTACTGCCACCTTTCCCTTAGGTGGATCTGGCAACACGGAGGCTGCACCCGCGCCCTCACTCACAACGCGCTCTAAGCCCCGTTCACTGCGCTAGCTTCTCGCAACAACATGAATTGCAAACACTCATATGAGGTGGTTTAAACACGGCTAATTAATCATTCAGAGAGCTTGACATTTTATTTTTGAATGTAAAAAAATGACCGTCATAGCTGGCTACGGACATGGTCGAAAGCAGGCACACTGCAAAAAATGCTTTTCTTACGTAGTATTTTTGTCTTGTTTCCAGTCCAAATATCTAAAAATTCTTAAATCAAGATGCATTTACTAGATGAGTAAAATGCCATGAGATATGATGTCTTGTTTTCTAGGGAAATAAATAAAAATTAAGAGAGTTGTTAAGAGTTGTAAATTATCTACAAATGGGGTAAGAAAAATAATCTTGTTTCTGTTTGAATTAACATTATTTTTCTTACCCTGTTGGCTTGTTTTAAGCATGCAACAACTCTCTTAATATCATAATATCACATAGCATTTTACTCATCTAGTAAATGCATCTTGATTTAAGAATTTTTAGATATTTGGACTTGAAACAAAACAATAATACAAGTAAGAAAAGCTTTTTTTGCAGTGCAGATAAATTTAATTAAATTCAATTCACATTTATTTGTATAGTGCTTTTCAAAATACACATAATTTCAATGCAACTTTACAGAAAATGCATGAGTTCACCTTACAAGTAAAGGGATAGTTCACCCAAAAATGTAAATGCTGTCAGTATTTACTCTCCCTCATGTTGTTCAACCCCGTAAGACCTTCGTTCATCTTCGGAACACAAATTAAGATATTTGTGATTAAATCTGAGAGCTGGATCACTCCTCCATAGGCTTCTAAGGGATTGAAACTTGTTCCCCGAAAAGTTATTAAAGACATCGTTAAAATGGTCCAAGTGACTCAATCTTAAGTTTATCAAGCGACGAGAATACTTTTTGTGAGCAAAAACAAACAAAAATAACGACTTTATTTCAACTATTCATTTCCTTCTCTGTGGCCCTCGAGTGAGTTCACTAGTTTAACAGCGCAGCGCTTCTGTGTTGTACGTCACACGCATCACACACATGACCAGCGTCGGCCAATAGTGAGCCTGCGTGTGACGTAGCTCTACGCTATCACACTACGCTAACTGACTCGACGCCCACAGAGAAGGACATGAATAGTTGAAATAAAGTCGTTATTTTTGGGGGGTTTCACTTGGACTATTTTAACGATGTCTTTAATAACTTTTCGAGGAACAAATTTCAATCCCTTAGAAGCCTATTGAGGAGTGATCCAGCTCTCAGATTTTATCAAAAATATCTTAATTCGTGTCCCGAAGATGAACGAATGTCTTACGGGGTTGAACAACATGAGTGAGAGTAAATACTGACAGAATTTACATTTTTGGGTGAACTATCCCTTTAAGAGTGATCTGTTATCAGAAGTAACTGTCTAAGTTATGTATTTCAGAAATGCACATATACAAAATCACAGTTAGCAAAAAAGGTTTTAATTTAAACAATGTAATAATTTAATGCAGATACAATGAAGTAATGAATGCTTCTTTGTTAACAAATGATTATGACATTTAGAAAAATGCATCATTGGTGTATGTTGATTCTGTGATGTTTCTCCTGTAGGACACGGGCGCTGTGAGTGTAGGGTGTGTATCTGTGACGCTAACTACACCGGGAGCGCGTGCGACTGCTCTCTGGACACCTCCACCTGCTTAGCCTCCAACAAGCAGATCTGCAACGGCAGAGGGACGTGCGGGTGCGGGACCTGCCGGTGCACCGACCCCAAGTTCCAGGGGCCCACGTGTGAGATCTGCCCCACCTGCCCCGGGGTCTGCACCGAGCACAAGTCAGTCAAGCACAACACCAACCAGTCCCTCCTGAAAAACGCCATTATGCGATCGCATAATTCAATGCGTAATCAGCCAAAGTCCGCATATTTATGCAAGGGCCGCATTTTTTCAAATCCGCCGCACTTTCGCCGCATAAATTGCCGATTTCCGCGCAAAATATGCGGGGCTTGCATGATTTCATAACCCCCGCATTTTCGTTGCAAAAAAGTCACATATATCTTAGCAGAAAGTTGAAAAATGTTGCGTTTACTCCACACAAGAGCAGCCGTTTTCCCCTGTTGCCATGGGAACGTTATGAAGTGACATAATTACGTGACGTGAACATCATGGAAAAGCTGTAAAACATGAAGCACACTTTTTTTTTTTTATATTTTGTTTATTCATTTTTACAGAAGTTGTAGCATATTTCTTTGGTAAAGCTACAGAACTTGTTTGACTCATCAATGTTTTGTAAGTTTGAGCCGTGTGTTTATTAAGCTCTGAAATAAAACAAGATGAGAACTTAAATATCCCAGCACTTCCTGTGATGTGTTATCCTTGCTTATCATAGGAAGTAATAAGAAATGACTCTTTACATTAAGGAAGTGGCCTAGTGAGAACAGGGTGTTGGGGAATCACTTTTTTTTCTCTTTTTCCTCAAACCGCATTTTTTGCTAATTTCATTGCATAAAATTGCATGAATATCCCGCATATTCCATCGCATTTTTTAAGAAAACGTGCCGCATAATTAAGGATTTTTTGCCCGCAACAATCACAAAAAAAAACTCGCATTTTTCTGGAAGGACTGACCAATGTGGGACATATTGAGTTACATGTACAATTTAAAAGCTGAAATGTAGCACAACATATGCTAATAACCAAAATATATTAGGTTTCTATACGGAATATATGCTTAATATATGGTGTAAACAGCACAGCTTAACAAAACATATTTTTCACATTCAAAATGTATTTGACTGAATGCAAAATATATGTTGGACGATATAAATATTACACAGTAGGTCACATGGCATCTCCAGTATATCCAAATTTTATTCATACCACACACATTAATACTTTTTTCTATTAAAATTCAAATGTTGCGCAAATGTAGCGATTGTTTGTTTACGCGATTGTTTCCGGAAGCCAGTCGCTAGTTCCGCCTCCTCGATGACATCACGCACATCGTTAAAGACGGCTAGTGATGATTGGTCAGGACGCAACGTGTAGTCTGACATGTTTCTTGTCCGTGTCACAACAAGAATTTAGGAATGAAAATCACATAATCTGGCTCAGCGACTACCGTAACACAAAAGTATTGTGTAGTCTGAACTCGGCACAAGCAAACAGTGAAGCAAGATTGTTAGTTGAACTTAAAAAAAACGTCCTGGTTGCGTATGCAACCCACCGTTCCCTGAAGGAGGGAACGGAGGACGTAGTCGACGGTCGACTGAATGGGGATCGCGCTAGAGAGCCTATCATCTTCGATTTCTATTGAACGAGCCAATGGAATTTGGCGTGCGTGATTTGCATCACACACTCCGCCCCCGCGGCGCGGGTATAAATACGGAAGTGGATGCACGCACTAGTTGCTTTTCGCTGAGGAGCTGAGAGTAACTCGGGGTCAGCGGTGGTCCAGCGGTAGTGGCAAGGGGACTACGTCCTCCGTTCCCTCCTTCAGGGAACGGTGGGTTGCATACGCAACCAGGACGTTCCCTTTCAATCGATAACGTCAGACGTAGTCGACGGTCGACTGAATGGGGATTACCTTTGAAAACGCCACTAACGCTGCCACCTTCCAGTGCCTAAACCAAAGCCTCCTGATGCCCCCGCAAATTTAAGGCGGGGAAGGACAGGGCTTAGGCCAGGGAAGTCACTGCTGTTCCTACAGGACCACTGGGAAAGCGTTCCCCGTACATTGGAAGGAAGGGACGCTGCGGAAGCCATATCCAACCCAGAGGGAGGTAACGTGGAAAATACACATATGAACTGGGCGGAAACTGGGCAGTCTAACATATGGAATGTCACTGGGGTGGCTCCAGCCTAAGACGGGGGGAGACACACCGGACAGTGACGGCAGAGAGACTCTGCCGAGGGAAGACACGGGCTCACTGCAGGGAGCCGTATCGTGGAAGAATACACATATGGGCTCGCCGTAGGGACCGCAACAAATGGACCCAGCCTAACACAGGTTCCACACTGCTTACGAGTGGTAGGCCTAAACCCAGACGTTACGCACGTCCGACGTCGGAGGGGTGTGGAGGAACTCAAAAGGGTTCAATTTTAAGGGAACTGAACTGGAGTAAAAAAGGCGCACGTAACCAGTCCATAGGAGGGGAATGGCGCAGCAAGCCGACACTTGAACCGGGCTCACGGTGAAACTGGCTTCATGAGAAGGGAGCCCACGGGAAGCAGCGGTTAAACTAGGTGTCGTCCAGCCCCCAACTCTAGAATCTGTTTTAGCAAAGCATATCGTCAACGCCCAGGCGGAGCACTTTACACTCATCATAGAGGAGCTCAACACCTAAGTGGACATGTTGCATCTCGGATTTTTACCGAAATGAAGGCAAGCACTAGTGCGACTTTGCATGGAAACAGCCTTCCCTCTCTGCTGAGTTCCAACAGATATTTGTAGAGCTGGTCTGAGGTCTATGGCTTGCGTTCTGTACACGTCCAAGCGAACGGACAGAGAAGCCAGGGCTGGATCTGCCTCCTCCAGGGCAGCGCTTGCAGGCTCACCACCTTCTCCTATTACGGGAGAGGTAGGAACCTTGGGCACAATCCGAGCCTGGGTCTCAGCTTGTGAGAGTTAGCCGGCCCAGACTCCAGGCACAATACGTTGACCGAAAGCGAGCAAGTCCCTACCCTCTAGTAGAGACCACGCGAGCAGGAGAACTGATATAACAGAATTTTTAACTCACTGCCTGCAGTGGCTCAGGGGCGGTCTCTGCAGTGCAGTCGCACCAGGGACAAGGCCCAAGAGGATAAAGAGGGACGCAAGGATTTACAAGACCTTGCTCCTCAGGAACCTGATGATCAGAACGTGCTTCTGCACACTTCTGAAACACGATGAGCGTCGTTTAAACACCGAGGCAACATCATTTTGAGGGTGAAGGAAAACAGCCTACTCCAACCCATTTTGCAGGAAAGAGAGCACTGAAGTGATCGAAAGCTTTCAGGATCTCCTCTGGAGAGAAGACTCAACGACTAGGTTCCACTTCTAAAGGCGTAAGAACGCTACCCATTTCTAGGGGGTGCTCGCAGAAGTGATGGTAACTATCACATGTCCCTGTGATAGCCACCTGAACCTCCGCGTTCAGATGTAAGACCGCCCGGAATCTCCGAGGGAAAAACGCGGGTGCCATCTTGCCCCGTCCCTGAAAGAGTTTTCAGGGGAAGTCCGGAAGGCTGTCAATGGAAACCAGGTCTAGTTTGGCCAATAAGGGGCAACTATGAAGAGCTGTTCCTCTACTGACTTGGCACATAGGTGCAAGCGACGGGCGCAAAAATACAGGAGCATTGCTCAACACAACATGTGAAGTTGCTGGGCTTCAGGAGCATTTTCTGCTCAGCACTTGAGTGTGATAAGTTCACTGAGCTTCAGGAGCATTCCTGCTCAACACCTGAGTGTGATAAACTCACTGAGCTTCAGGAGCATTTCTGCTCAACACTTGAGCGCGAAGAACTTCACTGAGCAACAGGAGCATTTCTGCTCAGCACTGCGTGTGATGAATTCACTGAGCTACAGGAACATTTCTGCTCAACACCTGAGTGTGATGAACTCACTGAGCTACAGGAGCAATGCTGCTCAACACTTGCGTGCGATGAACTTCACTGAGTTTCAGGAGCATTTCTGCTCAACATGAAGTGTGATGATTTCACTGATTTGAGCAGGCGCAAGGCGACCATGAGTCGCAGTTGCTTTTAGAAGGCTCACTGGGGTTAAACACATTTCTGCGGGCCCTTGGGGCAGCTGAGAGGCAGTGTTTGTCCAAGGGTAGTCCGGTCGGTTTATACAAACACCGGCAGGAAGACGAAACCGGAGGGGCAACTGAGCGGCGCCGGAATGGTCATGACCCAGCTGGACCCAGGGGATGGAGTCTCCACTTGCCCTGGCTATAACTGTCGTGAGGCTCGATGGCGGCACGATTGAGTAAAGCGGGAAGAGTGGAACAAAGCGTCCTCAGAAGCTTCTGACTCCAAGGAGGAGGTGACGGGTGAGTTGTGACATGCAAGGCAAGCTTGCACAACGATTGCAATGTCTAACAACTCGAGACACGAATGCCCGTGTAGTCGAGGGTCACCCAGGCCTCCGTTAAAACACGCCCTTTGTACATGGCCCCTCTGTTGAAGAGGGTTTGGCAGCAGACCGGCATGAACTATAGTCACACAGGGTGAGCTGCTCTGCCACGGTCACCTCGGGACTCGATCATGAAGCTAGTCCTGAAACGGTCACATATGGAGGAAGCCAAAGGCTGCAACTACCATATACCCCAGGAGCCTCTGAAAGTTCTTTCAGTGGGACCCTTTCTCACTTCAACACCAGCTGAACATATTCTCATTGGAGAGACGTGTTAGACCGAGTCCATCTCCAAAACTGAAAAAGAGAAACTCAGCCCGTGGGCGAGATTACTCTCTTCCAGTTGACCTGAAGACCCAACGGGCTCTGGAGCACTCGAGGGGAAGGACACTCTACTGATACTCCACCCTTACACGCAACACACAGGATGGCCTGCGGTGCGGAAGGTAGAGATCTGAAGCACATGTCTTTCAGGTCGGAGCTGCAGACCAATCTTGGGCCAAGATGGTCACGACCCACCACCTAGTAGCACGAAGAACGAGTTTACAACTGGCCTTTGAACCGGCTGGAGGAGCGGCTATATCAAATCCTTCGCCAGCAGGATAAGATAAGCAAGCACAAGTCAGGAGCACTGGTCAACACTCGGTGTGATGAATATCACTGAATTTTCAGGAGCACGTCTGCTCAACACCTAATGTGATGATTATCACTGACTTGAGCTGGGCAGCCGAGCCTGAGGTGGGGCAGCAAAGTAGAGATAGTGGTGTTAGTGTGCAGTGCAACACTTACCTGTCTCCACTAGCGGCAGGGGGACGTGAGAAGGCGGATGACCGGGTCCTCGAACGCCCCAAGCTGCCTGCTGGCGACCAAGGGAAGCTGGGGGATGTAAGGCTATTACAGGGTCACACCCGCCAGACTGGTCCACTTGGGACCCAGGAATAGAAAATTTGCTCTTTTTCTGAATATGTGGGTACCGCTGACCCCGTTTTTATAGGGGCCAGCGGCGGAACAAACACACACATAACAAAAAACTCCAGCCGGCCCTCCAACCAGCCAGAGGGAGTGGATCGGCGACCACTCCACGAGCAACTCCTCCATCCCTGAGAGCCCGTCCAGGTTCAGCGTTTTCTTTTGCGCTGATGCTTACCACCTGGCTTGGCAGCGCCTGGAGCAGGCTGGGCGCCCCTTCCACGGCCGGCTCCACACCGGAACCTGGGTGAAGGCTGCTGCTGTGGCCCGGCGGGAGCTGAGGCGGCTGCGGTCGGACGCCCTCGGCGACGAACAGGCGGAGGATCTGACCTCGGCGGGCGGGTGAAGGCAGCAGCGTCCCTCCGAGGCAGGATGTGCCGGATGGCCTCCGTCTGTTTCTGGGCTGCAGAGAACTGTTGGGCAAAGTTCTCGTCGAACCGACCGCGCGAGCTGCAACCTTCGTCGCCCGGAGGGCGAGGTCAGTTGCAGTGCGGAGCTCACCCATGAGCTCACGGTCCGGACTACCCTCGTGCATGTTCATGAGTGCCTGGGCCTGGTGGACCTGGAGCAATGCCATGGCATGCAGAGAGGAAGCGGTTTGCCCACAAGCTTTGTAAGTCTTTCCAGTAAGAGCGGACGAGAACTTACAGGCTTTAGAGGGGTGACGAGGATCCCCTCTCCAGGAAGCAGCCGGCGTTGGGCATAACTGCATCGCAACAGCCCGCTCCACAGGAGGGATAGCCTCGTAACCCTTCACCGCTCCCCCATCAAGGGTAGTGAGGGGGGAGGAGCCACTCAGGCGGTTTCTGGCAGAGAAAGGTGCCATCCATGCCCTCGTAAGCTCCTCATGCACTTCAGGAAAGAAAGGAACCGGGGCGGCGGACTGAGAACCAGTACGGCCCGCCCCGATATACCAATCATCCAACCGAGATGGCTCGGGACACGGTGGAGGGTTCCACACGAGCCCTACCGCCTCGGCGGCCTTTTTCAGCATAGCTGACATTTCTGGATCTGGCTCGGGCAACACTGGTCTCCCAGAGGGAGGCAGTGCAGCCGAGTCGTCATCTCCAGAGTTCAGCTCCCCCTCTGATGCTGCGATTGACATGGTATCCCCTGGAGGGGCCCCACATGACACGGCTGGCCTGTCCATTACAGAGGGACCAGCGGGATCAATGGGGAGCTCCACCGGTTGCGGTGCGAAAGAGGAGTGAGGGATCCACGGGGCCTGGCCGGGCGGATTACCCCTCACTGTGATCCTCAGATCACCCAGCTTGGACGGCACCCCAGTCTTTCTTTGGGAAGGTAACCCAGAGGAAGAACAAGGGCGGGGCCCAGGGGTGGGGACTGCACCAACGCTTTTGACGAAGGCGAGTCTAGATCTCAGCACCGAGATGGCCATGTTCCCGCAGTGAGAACATGACTCATCCACGAAAGCTGCCTCGGCATGCTGTAAGCCCAAACATGCGACACAACTTTCGTGACCGTCAGAGGGGGATAGCGCCAGACCGCACCCAGAAACGCACGGATGGAATGGCATCTTGAAAAAGACGCACTCACACCCGTATTGCTCTTTTAGGAAATGGGACCGTCACCAGTGCCGGAGCACACAGGGAATGACCGCGGCAAACACTGAATAGTCTTTCAACCAACAGTGAAGCACTCACTTCTCGCCCTCTAACCAACCGTCAACACACAAACAAACAATAGAAATTTGATGCTGTTAAAACAGCAGTTGAGAGCTGAGAAGCTCGCGATCACCGCTGCACCACGCTGTAGAACACCAACACTGGAGAGGTCTTCCCGCAAGAACACCGACACACTCGCTCGTTGAATACAACAGCACTCTTCAGAGACATCAAAGACGAACGGCTCCGAAGCGAAAGGCAACTAGTGCGTGCATCTACTTCCTTATTTATGCCCGCGCCGCGGGGACGGAGTGTGTGATGCAAATCACGCACGCCAAATTCCATTGGCTCGTTCAATAGTAGTCGAAGATGATAGGCTCTCTAGCGCGATCCCCATTCAGTCGACCGTCGACTACGTCTGACGTTATCGACTGAAAGGGAACTAAGTATTCTGGTTGCCTTAATATTCTAACTTTATTAAAACTAAACATCTTAGTTAATGTAAATCAACCGAAACTCAAAATATTATGTTATATGAACAACATTTTTTTTTCAGTGTATTAGTCACATATATTTGTCCATTTTTAAAATGTTTTTAAATATATTTTCAGATATATAATTGAAACCTTTTTTTAATGTTTTTGAAAGAAGTCTCTTCTGCTCACCAAGCCTGCATTTATTTGATCAAAAGTGCAGTAAAAACAATAATATGTAATTTATTCCTTTGATGGCAAAGCTGAAATTTCAGCTGCCATGAAAAACTGTACTAACTCTCAAAAAGACAACGGGAAACTGTCAGAGTTAGTACACTGTTTGTCAATATCAGCCCTATGTCTTTGTGAGATTGTAAGCGAAGCAATGTTACATTTAAACTCTCAGTAATAAATATCTTTCCACTGAACACGTTCTCGACTGTTTTCCTGTGGCAGGGAGTGTGTGCAGTGCCGGGCGTTCGGCACCGGAGAGAAGAAGGACACGTGTGAGCGAGACTGTGGCTACTTTAACCTGATCGTGGTGAAGGACCGAGATAAGCTCCCTCAGCCGGTGCAGGCCTTCCCGCTCATGCACTGCAAAGAGAGAGACGCCAACGACTGCTGGTTCTACTACACCTACGCCGTCAACAACAACACCGAGAAGGAGGTGCACGTGGTGGAGACTTTAGGTGTGCTTTCACACCGCAAACATCACGGTGTCGTTCAGTGCCAAACATCCCAGTCTTAGTTTCTGTGTGCTTGTTTTTATTTAAACATTTACTTACAGAATACAAACGAGCCTGGGGTTCAGGGACGGACAAATATTACGTCATATTTTAATTGAGAGAAAGAAAGAAAAAGAAAAAGAAATAATAATAAAAAAGAAAGAAGAAAAATATTAATTAAACAAATAAATAAATAAATAAAAGTGGAAATATTGATTAAACAGATCACATAAGTATAACAATCCTCCCCACAAATCATAAAATTATAATATTAAATAAAGATTATACAAAAAGTGAGCATACATTCAAGGTTTTAAAAACCTTTCTTGTTACAGGATGTACACAAGGATTTAATATACACCTTAACATCTTGAAAGTGAGAAAAATTGGGGGGTCACTTTCTTAGTTTTACATTTGTGGATAAAGTATTTTGCAAGCAAATGAATGAAGTTGGAAAGAAAATGTACATTTTCATATTGCTTCTAAAAAATTAAAAACTCAAAAAATCCTTGAAATAAAGCTCAAAGTCTTTATATATATATATAGTTTACCATGAACTGGCAAAAGTCTTGCCACAGTTTTCTTGTATGATCACAATGCCTGAAAAGATGCAAAAGAGTCTCTGTGAAAAGTACATTTCACAGCTATACTGAATTTAAATTTCGACACAATGAAAGTTTTAGCAGGATAATACAGAAATAAGCCTAAAAAATATCTCTTTGACTTTATTTACCAATAGATACTTGTTAGGAATTATCCAAACCTTCTTCCAATAAAGATTTTGCACAAAGTTGTTCCATCATGAGGAGTGGAAACACAATGATTAAGAAAAAGAAAAGGAATATGTCTATTATTTTTGAATGTTTGTATGTGTTTTGTGTGTCAGAGTGTCCGGCGGGTCCTGACATCATCCCGATCGTGGCGGGTGTGGTGGCAGGGATCGTTCTGATTGGTCTAGCTCTGCTTCTGATCTGGAAACTGCTCATGATCATTCACGACCGCCGCGAGTTCGCCAAGTTTGAGAAAGAGAAGATGAACGCCAAGTGGGACACGGTATGTAAAAAAAAGAATGAGTTTTAACTTTATTAAAACTTGGCCAAGTTCCTTCAAGTTTTTAATCAGTCCAAAATTCCCAGATTGTTTCATCGGGAGTGTGGTTTTCCTGTTTAAGAGCACGGTTTGTAGGAAAGCTGTCCGGATTTTAAGGCGGCCGTGGAACTGAAAGGCTTTAGGATTTTCAAGGCCTCGTTTTTCTGAGTGTGTCGTGGCCGGTTGAGGAAGTGTGTAAGATTCACTGCTGCCCTCTGCTGGGTCACCTGACTTGATCACCCGGGTGACACAGAAGAAGTGCTTCAGGCTTCAGTGCTTCAGTTAAAAAAAATTAAAAAATGGTTATTTTGAAAATTCTGTACTTGCAGATAATATTAATGAAATAAAAGACGACTTAAGTGCACTTAAATAGAGTTCACAGTAAAAAATGCTGGGTTGTTTCTACACAAATTTGGGTCAAATATAGATAAACCCAGCCATTGGGTTACATTTTTTAATTAAAAATTTAACCAAACGGTTGGGTTTGTCCATATTTGACCCAAATTTGGGTAAAACAACCCAACATTCTTTAGAGTGTAGGTTATACATACTTATCATAGAGATAACAGTAAATTATGCATAATTACATAAAACTGACCCCAAACCAAATCCTACCCTATCCCTATAGTAAGTACATGTAGTTTATTAATATTATTCAGTACTTAAATATATAATTACACTGTAACAATTACACCTTTAAATAAAGTGTAACCGAATACACTTTCATGGCTGTGTTTCTTAACACTTTGTGATAATGTCAAATTGGTTAGACTTTATTTTAAGGTTTCATTGTTACAGTGTAATTATACATTTAAATACTGAGTAATATTAATAAACTACATGTACTTACTATAGAGTTAGGATTAGGTTTGGTTTAGCGTTAGTTGCACGTAATCATGCATAATGATTATTAATTACTATTGAGACTACGTGTAACAAGAACACTGTAAAATAACGCGTTACCGTCATATTAAATACATTTTAAGTACATTTTAAATGATTATGCTTTAATAATCTTTTGCCGTATTTTAAAGAAGGACATTTATTTTGACTGACATGTACTCAATTACAAATTCATTATTTCAAATGTGTAATTACAGATGTATTTAACTATGACTTATGAACTTCAATAGAAATGACATTAAAGTATATTTTAGTTTACTGTAAATGCTTGTCAGTATATTCGGCAGTGTATTTGAACTGTATTTCAAAGACAACAGAAATAATTATGAAATTACATATAAAGATGTATAATAATTGCATTTAATATAATTCTAAACTACAATACATTTTCATTTAATTGCAATTAACATTAAATTACGTGTCGAAAAAAATTACATTCAATTCACACTTAAGTATATTCTTTTGTAGTATATTATTAGTGTAATAACTACTCTTTTTAAAAGTTTCACACAGGAAATGAGGTATGATGTATTTAAGGCTGTGATACGATACTTACGGGTTTTTTCAATTTTAATTAGAATTAGTGTAATTCATTTAAATATTTATTTATGTATTTATTAGATTCCCACCATGAATAAAAAATATTACTTTCAGTATTAAGTTAAACAAAGTGGAGCTTCAGATTTAGTTTTAGGCGCAAATAATTAGATACAAAACCATTTTATGTTTTATTCTGTTACGATCTCATTGCATCTTTATTTGTACTTCATTCTGTTGCTGACGTCATCATTCAGTATCCATGCTTTCCTCCTTTTCCTTTCATGCTCATGAAATCTGTCCATCTCTCTACGATCACCATCTTTTGTCCATCATTTCAGCTCTTCTGTGTCTTCATCTCTCCTTGATCTGTTATCTGTCCCTTTCCACTCTCAGACAGAGAATCCAATTTACAAGAGTCCTATTAATAAATTCAGGAACCCAAACTATGGACGTAAAGCTGTGGCTCTATAAGTTTGTATATCTCAATCCTCTTTCTGCATGTGTGTGTGCGTGTGTGTGTGTGTGTGTGTGTGTGTGTGTGTGTCTGTGTGTGTGTGTGTGTGTGTGTGTGTGTGTGTGTGTGTGTGTGTGTGTGTGTGTGTGTGTGTGTGTGTGTGTGTGTGTGTGTGTGTGTGAAACATACCTGTCAACATTTGGTTTTGCACAGAAACGTCACCTGCCATCATGTCTATCGGCTCGCTTTCGGGTTAAACTTTCCGCGACTGGGTTATAGGTTGCCAGGTTGAGGTGACAAACGGGTTGAAATTGTAAATGGTCTGTGGATTGTGTGAATATAATGCATTTAATACAATCTGGCCACTGGTCAACATTAGACAAACATATTGGTCCGATACATGGATTTCTCGTCGACGTCATCACTGCTTGCACACGCAGCCAGGGGGCAAAGGACCCGCGGTCTTCGTACCGGAGTAAAGGGTTTCTGATGGCAGATGAATTTTGATAGACATACCCTGCCATGCATTTTCAGTTAGCCGTAAGGATGTAACCAAGGCCCTTATGGACATACACCCAGGCATCAGGTTTTAATGCCTTGCCTTTAATAGGGAGCACATCTGACCTCAACACGCAAAAATCCGGTGCAGCATCAAAGTATTTGACGATCTGCACATAACCACATAGCACGTAGTTGTATGCATCAAGGGATTTGTACGCTCTAATCATTTCTCTTGTATACACACTTGGTGTCTGAATTAGACAATTATATATATATATATATATATATATATATCAGGCCATACAATTGCTGGCCACTTCTTGTCATCCACAATCCAAAGATCGTCAGGTATTGTGTAGGGATCCGGCAAGATCTCACCATTGCTGAGAGTAAGTTTTTTAATATAATCGCCACGGTCGGAGGTACTACTTCCCACAT
>NW_027509156.1:0-21137 GCF_051911475.1 Siphateles boraxobius
CCCCAGGCCTGATGTAATGAACGCCTGGGGAGTCAGAAGAGAGGAGAGGGCTGGATTTCTTTTTAATGAAGCCCTCCGGGGAGATTATCCATCAGCGAAGCTGTATGCGCTTGTGCTGGATAACCTCCCTCAGATCCCTCTTCTAGCGGGAGTCACGCCTTTTCTGCGCCCTGTTCCTCCACGGAGGGGGCGCACGAGAGGCGACACTGGCTCTCTGGCCCTGTCTACGGTACTCAGACCGTGAAGGGCCAGGCCCTCCCGCCTACCTGGGCGTGGAACCGGATCTCAGCGGTATGCAGGCCCTGAAAGCAGCTGAGCGCGCCTTCGCCTCCCTGAACTTGCCAAGCACCGCCTCCACGGAGGGGCCAAAGAGTTCAGAGGGCGAAACCGACGAATCGAGGAGAAAGGCCTTCTCTTTCTCCTCGACGTCGGCCAGGTTTAACCAAAGCTGTCTCTCCGTGGCCACCATCGCCGCCATCGATCGACTGATCGTGGCAGCAGTTTGTTTGGTGGCCCGGAGCGCAAGAACCGTGGTTCGGCCCGGAGCGCAAGAACCGTGGTTCGGCGCGGCTCAGTAACCGCCTCAGGGGACATCCCTGCCCCCTGGTCGAGATCTTGCAGCAGGTCGGCCTGGTATGCCTGCAGCACCGCCATGGTGTGCAGGGAAGCACCAGCCAGAACTGCTGCCGTGTATGCTCTTCCATTCAAACGCGCTGTTGTCTTCAGCGGTTTGGATGGCAGAGTTGGAGCTCTCAGTGTCGACGCCTGCCCAGACACGAGATAGTTCGCGAACGACTCGTCAAATGGGCGGCATCGACACATACCCATGCTCTGCGATCCCCTCGACATCAGCGATATTAACCCGCTGATGTCAGTGAATACGGGCAGAGTATGGGCTCTTCCATGCCCCCTCGATCTCAGTGTGAAGATCAGGAAGGAATGGAAGGCTCACCTGAGCTGGTGGTGTATGGCCGGGGAGAAACCGATCGCCGAGCCTACCGCGAGCGGTCTCTCCTCTAGCGCGTAGCCATGGCAGCTACAGCCTGTTGGCGGCGCGCTCCACAACATCCACCAGACCTGCATACACGGGGCAGGGTGGCTGAGAGGGTTCATGATCTACCTGATTATAAACCTCCTCAGCCATCTCCTGCTCGTCCTGAAGAGCAGCAACTGCAGGAAGCCGTCGGTGAAAAATCCTCATCATCGACCTGCAGTTCGCCCTCGTCAGCCGTCGAATCATCTGAGAGGATTACAGCACTCTCAAGGTGGTCGACGAGCTCTATCTGGAAACCCATGATGCAAGTCGCCGCTCTGCCTCGGCACGAGCGGGACCACGAGGACCAGACGTTGAACCCCCTTCACTCGAGAAGAGGGCCAGACGAGAGCGGAGCGTTTTAAGAGAAAAACGCTCACAGTTCACACAGAGGATTCCCTCGAGAGCCTCCCGTGCGCGCTCTTCTCCCAGGCAGGAAAAGCACACTCGTGTGCTGTACATTTAATTTTCTTACCGTTTCATTGAGTAGCGTTTTCAAACAGACAGTCCCTGAAGACGATGAGATGATTTGTCATGTTTGCAAGGCGCCCCTTTATACTTCCAGGTCGCACGTTAATCATTCACGCTAATGATACACGGGCTGTCGCCGGTCAATATGATTGACGTGATTTGATAGTGATTTCAGACACCTGTCACGCCTGAGGCGTTCCCCATAACGTCGTTGACGTATTGTTGAGTTCCCTTCGAAAGGGAACCCAACCTTCAATGATGATGTGTCTCTTCAAGGTAACCATGCACATTGGCCCAACCATGTAGTCTGCAAGTGGATACACATCAGGTAACTCTCCAAGTTCAACAATGGAAATCTCTCTAGTGTGTGATGCTCTTAATTCAAATGCTCTAAAATGTTCTCTATACCATGCACACCACCCCTTCAGAATAAAATGCAGCTTGTTTTGTACAATGCACATCTGAATGATTTCAGCAAAATCTGGAAGCCCTCTAGTGGACCCATGTGCAAGTACCATTCCATTTCGATAATTCATTCCATTGCTTGTCACATTTTTAGCTAAATGCACTTTTGTGACATTTGGGAATTTTTCCTTGAGGGCTGAAACTACATCGTCATTAAGGACATCAACAGGAATTTCAGAGACTTTTGTGACCTTGCTGCAAGTGACAGTGTAATGTTTTTAAAGCAATTTGTGTGTCGAGCAATTTGTTTAAAAAAAGCTATGTTTTGACTCAAAACGCATAGTCCATAATCTAACCAGAGGCCCAAAGCAACGAATCATCTGAGAGTAGTGCTCTAG
Organism: Siphateles boraxobius; assembly: GCF_051911475.1. Classification (NCBI taxonomy): domain Eukaryota; kingdom Metazoa; phylum Chordata; class Actinopteri; order Cypriniformes; family Leuciscidae; genus Siphateles; species Siphateles boraxobius. The sequence goes on from NW_027509156.1 coordinate 2,308, forward strand.
GTAGTGATGTTTTGGTAAGACACATCCAGGAAACAGTTCAAGGTACTTATGTCTGTGCTCAGAGATTTTGAAATCTAAAAATGCAAGTGTCTCCTCAGTGTGGACAGGGGCAACTACTAACTCGACAATGTCTTTTAGTTCTAAAATGACTTGCCATGCAAGCTCATCCTCTGGTACGGACAAACCAACCATAAATGGAATTAGTCTCAGCAGGTTCCAATTTTCATGAGCATTTCCGCCGATTGTTTTTTTGGAAGAAAATGTGCGTTGAATAACATGTGGTCTATTGGTTTTGTCACCCTGCTTGTATGGGAGATTCTGAATTAAGGAATTTAGGGAGTCAAGAGTGAAATACTTCTTTGAAATAAGAAGATTTAAGCACTTTGCTACCTCCACCGGAACAATACCCTCAAACAAATCGTGAGCAATATCAGGAGGATAACCTGTGCTTACGTCAAAATGGGCAAGGCTTTCAGAAAGAACACACTTTCTTTTAACTCCACAGTAGTTACTATTGCTCTTCTTTGCAATGTCAACATGTACTTTGTGAATATCTCTTGTTCAAAGGGGGTAAGCACCAGATTTTACATCTTTACACTGAATCTCGGATTTTTGTGCTGTACAAAATCTGCATATGTAATGCCCAGAAAAACTCTCAACAAAGCCAGCTAAGCCATGAGCTCCAAGATTGTCTGCTACCACAGACTGGACTGTGCCTTTGACAGAGTGACCGAGCTGGGAGATGAAAACACCGAAGTGTTCCAATGTTGCCAGGTCTTTTAGAAGAGGCTCAAAAGCTCTTTCATATCCATATGTCTTAATATCATCTGTCTTGCATAAGATAGCTAGATAAATGGAAGACACTGCAGAATTTGAACCTGCCCACAAATCACTCAGAATCCAGTAGACACCACACAGTTTATGTTTTTTGCGTGATGTTCCAAGAGGGTTACAAATCTCAAAATCATCCACATAAAGTGTAATTGAAAGTCGCAATTCGTCACTACAGAGAAAACTATTCTCTTTAAAGTACTGACCATCCCTATAAGACTTGTACTGCTGTTGATGGTTTGTGTGATATCCCTCTTGCTCTCTGCCCGTTTTTTGGCCTTTTACAATGTTTTCAAGAATGCAAGTGTTAGACAAAATCTGCTGCAATGACTGGAGTAAAGGAACGTACTGAAAGGTCCTTTTCTTTTTTGCATTCAGAATAAACTCAACAGGCTCCACAACACGGAAATTTTCATTGTAATATTGCTTTCGCTTAAAGGCTGTACCCAGAGGCCCTTTCTTTCCTATAGCTTTACCTATTGGATTTAATTCACACACAACAGCAGCAAGCTCACTAACAAACACATCATCAATCTGCAAATTGTGTTTAGAGAATACACCAGTAATAATACCTTTGGTCACAGGTACAGATGCAGAGCTCAGCAAGTAGTTAATTTCATCCAAAACTTCATCAACAGCCACAGATGGAACATGTGAAATGTTTTCGAGTCGTAATAAGATGGAAGCAACTCTCTGCTCTATTAATTTGGGCAGGTCCTCAACTATAATTTGCTGTATCTGAAAGTGTATCAAAGCCTAAATGTTCTAACTCTTCTGTAAAAACAGCAACCTCCTCAGTAGAACAACTTTCTGAGGACTCTGGCAAGTTATCAGTAAACGTAATAACTTCAGTTTTAAAGTCCTTTAAGGTGTAACTGCTGTGTTTCCTGTTTCTGTGTGAGTTATAAGTGCCGTACACATTAGTTTGAAATGTACATCCTACAAATGCACAAGGCACAGTCTCATGTCGCTTCAGATAAGCACGGATATGTAGGAAATACTCTCTTTCTGTTGATAATTCCTTATATTTACAAAGCTGACACTGGAAATTAGATCAAACGGATGACGTTGGAGTAGCTTTTTTTGCATGGGCTTTATAAGTATGGCTCATAAGACTCTTCCATGATGTGGACGTACATGGGCAGTCTGTGTATGTACAAGGATATCTACATTTGCGCTCATAATGACCATGAATTAATCTCAAATGTTTTAGTAACTCGTACCTACTTCCCACTGATATATCGCAATCTGTGCAGGTCCACATTCACATATCTGCAAAACAAGAAAAAAAAAAAAAAATTCAAAAACATTTATACAGATAAAAGGAAATAACAAACATAATTAATATTCTAGGAATCAATGAGTGTCAAAACCTGGACATTAAGACTCATTAAGGGATTAGTTCCCTTTCAAAAAATATTTCTGACAATTTACTCACCCCCATGTCATCCAAGATATCCATGTCTTTCTTTCTTCAGTCAAAAAGAAATTAAGGTTTTTGAGGAAAACATTCCAGGATTTTTCTCCATTTAATGTACTTCAAATTGGAACTTGGAATTTAATTGGAACCAAATATTCCAATGTTCTAAGAAGGTTCAAACGTCCGTCTCAATGCAGCTTCAAATGCTTGACACAATACCAGTCGAGAAATAAGGGTCTTATCTAGTGAAACAATTGGTCATTTTCACACAAAAAAACAACAATTATATACTTTTTAACCACAAATGCCCGTCATGTACCATCTCTGAGATGCGCCACGCAGTGCGTCATCACGTTGGAAAGGTCATGCATCACGTCATCCAAGTTATTTGTCTGTGTACTCCGGTTCAAAAACCTAGGGAAGGGCATCTAATTTTCTCCTCCAACTTCAAAATCGTCTGACATCTTTGTTTTAAAAAAGAAATCTGTGACATTTCCAACGTGATGACGTAATGTGGCGCATCTCAGAGATGGTACAAGATGGGCATTTATATTTAAAAAGTATATATAAGTATATATATATATAAAAAAATGGCCGATCGTTTCGATGGATAAGAGCCTTATTTCTGCACTGGGATCGTGTAGAGACTTTGAAGCTGCATTGAGACGGACATTTGAACCTTCTTTGAACATTGGAATATTTGGTTTCCATTGAAGTCCATTCTGTGTAGAAAAATCCTGGAATGTTTATCAAAAACCTTAATTTCTTTTCGAATGAAGAAAGAAAGAGAAAGACATGGACATCTTGGATGACATCGGGGTGAGTAAATTATCAGTAAAAAGGCTTTTGAAAGTGAACTAATCCTTTAAGAGTCTTATGGCAGAGCTGTTGTATTGAATATCATTAAATTGTCAGGTATAAGCTTAGCTAATGAAGTGATGACTGAGTAGCCTGCAAATAATTAAAGTGAAAATTCAGTACTTACAGCCACTAGGAGATTGCCACGTTTTTTATTTGTAGACTGATAGAACTGGTCCAAGATTTCTATTTAAGAAAATAAAGAATTTCAGTACCAGTCAAAAAAATTGTGTGAACATTTTTTGCAATTATTTTCAGACTGTTGAATGTGAAAAAAGTGAACTTTTATCCCTGTATATATTATGAAGTGTATAACTGAATATAATATTACATACATTATATATTAGTAAGTATATTGTCTCTCACATTTTTAAATATATGAAAATTCCTTATGTATTATTCAATATATTGTAATATATTAACACCATATTATTCTATAGCCTATATTTTCAAATATGCTGTGAAACCATTCATATAGGGAAATATATTTTATATATTTCTGATTCATATGATTAAATGGTGATTTTTACATTTAGATATATAATTATTTGTTACATTAATTTATACTTTTAAAAAAGATGCCGCAGAATGTGACGTCATATCACGACCGTTGAAAAGTGCGATCTCTTCTCTTCCTTACTGTATCACCAGAAAATTATGTTCTTATAGTTTAAACAATACACAAAACAAAACACCTCAGAATTACAGAAAATTGTTCCATCTCACAAACTTAAAGCTAATGGTAATTAACTAATGATTTCACTGTCAACTGAAACGGGTTTTTTTCACCATAGAATAACTTACAGCTTCGCCAACAAAGTACACGTAAAGAGGGGGAAAGCATACTTATTTTAACTGACTGGGTAAGAAATTACATTGTTATTGTTATAAATGTCATAAATAGCTTACTCACCCAATTTTAGCAGTAGTCTATCCGTCGAAAGTTACATTTCTTCAAAAAAACAAAAATACATCTGCTTATAAATGTATATTATTTTAATTGATCTAAAAAGTATTTATGGTCATCCAATGAATGCCCATGAGCACTTTTTTGAGTGTAGATGCACTTTTATGATGGATAGATGCACTTTTATGATGGATAGATGCACTTTTATGATGGATATATGCATTTTATCATGGATAGATGCACTTTTATCATGGATAGATGCACTTTTATGATGGATAGATGCACTTTTATGATGGATAGATGCACTTTTATCATGGATAGATGCACTTTTATGATGGATAGATGCACTTTTATGATGGATAGATGCACTTTTATGATGGATAGATGCACTTTTATGATGGATAGATGCACTTTTATGACGGATAGATGCACTTTTATCATGATAGATGCACTTTTATGATGGATAGATGCACTTTTATGATGGATAAATGCACTTTTATGATGGACAGATGCACTTTTATGATGGATAGATGCACTTTTATAATGATAGATGCACTTTTATGATGGATAGATGCACTTTTATGATGGATAGATGCACTTTTATAATGGATAGATGCACTTTTATGATGGATAGATGCACTTTTATGATGGATAGATGCACTTTTATGATGGATAGATGCACTTTTATGATGGATAGATGCACTTTTATGATGGATATATGCATTTTATCATGGATAGATGCACTTTTATGATGGATAGATGCACTTTTATGATGGACAGATGCACTTTTATGATGGACAGATGCACTTTTATGATGGACAGATGCACTTTTATGATGGACAGATGCACTTTTATGATGGATAGATGCACTTTTATGACGGATAGATGCACTTTTATGATGGATAGATGCACTTTTATGATGGACAGATGCACTTTTATCATGGATAGATGCACTTTTATGATGGATAGATGCACTTTTATGATGGACAGATGCACTTTTATGACGGATAGATGCACTTTTATGATGGATAGATGCACTTTTATGATGGATAGATGCACTTTTATCATGGATAGATGCACTTTTATGATGGATAGATGCACTTTTATGATGGACAGATGCACTTTTATGACGGATAGATGCACTTTTATGACGGATAGATGCACTTTTATGATGGATAGATGCACTTTTATGATGGATAGATGCACTTTTATGATGGATAGATGCACTTTTATCATGATAGATGCACTTTTATGATGGATAGATGCACTTTTATGACGGATAGATGCACTTTTATCATGGATAGATGCACTTTTTTGAGTGTAGATGCACTTTTATGATGGATAGATGCACTTTTATGATGGATAGATGCACTTTTATGATGGATAGATGCACTTTTATGATGGATAGATGCACTTTTATGATGGATATATGCATTTTATCATGGATAGATGCACTTTTATGATGGATAGATGCACTTTTATGATGGACAGATGCACTTTTATGATGGACAGATGCACTTTTATGACGGATAGATGCACTTTTATGATGGATAGATGCACTTTTATGATGGACAGATGCACTTTTATGACGGATAGATGCACTTTTATGATGGATAGATGCACTTTTATGATGGATAGATGCACTTTTATCATGATAGATGCACTTTTATGATGGATAGATGCACTTTTATGACGGATAGATGCACTTTTATGATGGATAGATGCACTTTTATGATGGATAGATGCACTTTTATGATGGATAGATGCACTTTTATGATGGATAGATGCACTTTTATGATGGATAGATGCACTTTTATGATGGATATATGCATTTTATCATGGATAGATGCACTTTTATGATGGATAGATGCACTTTTATGATGGACAGATGCACTTTTATGATGGACAGATGCACTTTTATGACGGATAGATGCACTTTTATGATGGATAGATGCACTTTTATGATGGATAGATGCACTTTTATGACGGATAGATGCACTTTTATGATGGATAGATGCACTTTTATCATGATAGATGCACTTTTATCATGGATAGATGCACTTTTATCATGGATAGATGCACTTTTATGATGGATAGATGCACTTTTATCATGATAGATGCACTTTTATGATGGATAGATGCACTTTTATGACGGATAGATGCACTTTTATCATGGATAGATGCACTTTTGTGATGGATAGATGCACTTTTATGATGGATAGATGCACTTTTATCATGATAGATGCACTTTTATGATGGATAGATGCACTTTTATGATGGATAGATGCACTTTTATGATGGATAGATGCACTTTTATCATGATAGATGCACTTTTATGATGGATAGATGCACTTTTATGACGGATAGATGCACTTTTATCATGGATAGATGCACTTTTATGATGGATAGATGCACTTTTATCATGGATAGATGCACTTTTATCATGGATAGATGCACTTTTATGATGGATAGATGCACTTTTATCATGATAGATGCACTTTTATGATGGATAGATGCACTTTTATGATGGATAGATGCACTTTTATCATGGATAGATGCACTTTTATGATGGATAGATGCACTTTTATCATGATAGATGCACTTTTATGATGGATAGATGCACTTTTATGACGGATAGATGCACTTTTATGACGGATAGATGCACTTTTATGATGGATAGATGCACTTTTATCATGGATAGATGCACTTTTATCATGATAGATGCACTTTTATGATGGATAGATGCACTTTTATCATGGATAGATGCACTTTTATGATGGATAGATGCACTTTTATCATGGATAGATGCACTTTTATGATGGACAGATGCACTTTTATGATGGACAGATGCACTTTTATGACGGATAGATGCACTTTTATGATGGATAGATGCACTTTTATGATGGATAGATGCACTTTTATGACGGATAGATGCACTTTTATGATGGATAGATGCACTTTTATGATGGATAGATGCACTTTTATCATGATAGATGCACTTTTATCATGGATAGATGCACTTTTATCATGGATAGATGCACTTTTATGATGGATAGATGCACTTTTATCATGATAGATGCACTTTTATGATGGATAGATGCACTTTTATGACGGATAGATGCACTTTTATCATGGATAGATGCACTTTTGTGATGGATAGATGCACTTTTATGATGGATAGATGCACTTTTATGATGGATAGATGCACTTTTATGATGGATAGATGCACTTTTATCATGATAGATGCACTTTTATGATGGATAGATGCACTTTTATGACGGATAGATGCACTTTTATCATGGATAGATGCACTTTTATGATGGATAGATGCACTTTTATCATGGATAGATGCACTTTTATCATGGATAGATGCACTTTTATGATGGATAGATGCACTTTTATCATGATAGATGCACTTTTATGATGGATAGATGCACTTTTATGATGGATAGATGCACTTTTATCATGGATAGATGCACTTTTATGATGGATAGATGCACTTTTATCATGATAGATGCACTTTTATGATGGATAGATGCATTTTTATGATGGATAGATGCACTTTTATGATGGATAGATGCACTTTTATCATGGATAGATGCACTTTTATCATGGATAGATGCACTTTTATCATGGATAGATGCACTTTTATGATGGATAGATGCACTTTTATCATGATAGATGCACTTTTATGATGGATAGATGCACTTTTATGACGGATAGATGCACTTTTATGACGGATAGATGCACTTTTATGATGGATAGATGCACTTTTATCATGGATAGATGCACTTTTATCATGATAGATGCACTTTTATGATGGATAGATGCACTTTTATCATGGATAGATGCACTTTTATGATGGATAGATGCACTTTTATCATGGATAGATGCACTTTTATCATGATAGATGCACTTTTATGATGGATAGATGCACTTTTATCATGGATAGATGCACTTTTATGATGGATAGATGCACTTTTATCATGGATAGATGCACTTTTATCATGGATAGATGCACTTTTATCATGGATAGATGCACTTTTATCATGGATAGATGCACTTTTATCATGATAGATGCACTTTTAGGATGGATAGATGCACTTTTATCATGGATAGATGCACTTTTATGATGGATAGATGCACTTTTATCATGATAGATGCACTTTTATGATGGATAGATGCACTTTTATGATGGATAGATGCACTTTTATCATGGATAGATGCACTTTTATTATGGATAGATGCACTTTTATCATGGATAGATGCACTTTTATGATGGATAGATGCACTTTTATGACGGATAGATGCACTTTTATGATGGATAGATGCACTTTTATGATGGATAGATGCACTTTTATGATGGATAGATGCACTTTTATGATGGATAGATGCACTTTTATGATGGATAGATGCACTTTTATGATGGATATATGCATTTTATCATGGATAGATGCACTTTTATGATGGATAGATGCACTTTTATGATGGACAGATGCACTTTTATGATGGACAGATGCACTTTTATGACGGATAGATGCACTTTTATGATGGATAGATGCACTTTTATGATGGATAGATGCACTTTTATGACGGATAGATGCACTTTTATGATGGATAGATGCACTTTTATCATGATAGATGCACTTTTATCATGGATAGATGCACTTTTATCATGGATAGATGCACTTTTATGATGGATAGATGCACTTTTATCATGATAGATGCACTTTTATGATGGATAGATGCACTTTTATGACGGATAGATGCACTTTTATCATGGATAGATGCACTTTTGTGATGGATAGATGCACTTTTATGATGGATAGATGCACTTTTATCATGATAGATGCACTTTTATGATGGATAGATGCACTTTTATGATGGATAGATGCACTTTTATGATGGATAGATGCACTTTTATCATGATAGATGCACTTTTATGATGGATAGATGCACTTTTATGACGGATAGATGCACTTTTATCATGGATAGATGCACTTTTATGATGGATAGATGCACTTTTATCATGGATAGATGCACTTTTATCATGGATAGATGCACTTTTATGATGGATAGATGCACTTTTATCATGATAGATGCACTTTTATGATGGATAGATGCACTTTTATGATGGATAGATGCACTTTTATCATGGATAGATGCACTTTTATGATGGATAGATGCACTTTTATCATGATAGATGCACTTTTATGATGGATAGATGCACTTTTATGACGGATAGATGCACTTTTATGACGGATAGATGCACTTTTATGATGGATAGATGCACTTTTATCATGGATAGATGCACTTTTATCATGATAGATGCACTTTTATGATGGATAGATGCACTTTTATCATGGATAGATGCACTTTTATGATGGATAGATGCACTTTTATCATGGATAGATGCACTTTTATGATGGACAGATGCACTTTTATGATGGACAGATGCACTTTTATGACGGATAGATGCACTTTTATGATGGATAGATGCACTTTTATGATGGATAGATGCACTTTTATGACGGATAGATGCACTTTTATGATGGATAGATGCACTTTTATGATGGATAGATGCACTTTTATCATGATAGATGCACTTTTATCATGGATAGATGCACTTTTATCATGGATAGATGCACTTTTATGATGGATAGATGCACTTTTATCATGATAGATGCACTTTTATGATGGATAGATGCACTTTTATGACGGATAGATGCACTTTTATCATGGATAGATGCACTTTTGTGATGGATAGATGCACTTTTATGATGGATAGATGCACTTTTATGATGGATAGATGCACTTTTATGATGGATAGATGCACTTTTATCATGATAGATGCACTTTTATGATGGATAGATGCACTTTTATGACGGATAGATGCACTTTTATCATGGATAGATGCACTTTTATGATGGATAGATGCACTTTTATCATGGATAGATGCACTTTTATCATGGATAGATGCACTTTTATGATGGATAGATGCACTTTTATCATGATAGATGCACTTTTATGATGGATAGATGCACTTTTATGATGGATAGATGCACTTTTATCATGGATAGATGCACTTTTATGATGGATAGATGCACTTTTATCATGATAGATGCACTTTTATGATGGATAGATGCATTTTTATGATGGATAGATGCACTTTTATGATGGATAGATGCACTTTTATCATGGATAGATGCACTTTTATCATGGATAGATGCACTTTTATCATGGATAGATGCACTTTTATGATGGATAGATGCACTTTTATCATGATAGATGCACTTTTATGATGGATAGATGCACTTTTATGACGGATAGATGCACTTTTATGACGGATAGATGCACTTTTATGATGGATAGATGCACTTTTATCATGGATAGATGCACTTTTATCATGATAGATGCACTTTTATGATGGATAGATGCACTTTTATCATGGATAGATGCACTTTTATGATGGATAGATGCACTTTTATCATGGATAGATGCACTTTTATCATGATAGATGCACTTTTATGATGGATAGATGCACTTTTATCATGGATAGATGCACTTTTATGATGGATAGATGCACTTTTATCATGGATAGATGCACTTTTATCATGGATAGATGCACTTTTATCATGGATAGATGCACTTTTATCATGGATAGATGCACTTTTATCATGATAGATGCACTTTTAGGATGGATAGATGCACTTTTATCATGGATAGATGCACTTTTATGATGGATAGATGCACTTTTATCATGATAGATGCACTTTTATGATGGATAGATGCACTTTTATGATGGATAGATGCACTTTTATCATGGATAGATGCACTTTTATTATGGATAGATGCACTTTTATCATGGATAGATGCACTTTTATGATGGATAGATGCACTTTTATCATGATAGATGCACTTTTATGATGGATAGATGCATTTTTATGATGGATAGATGCATTTTTATCATGGATAGATGCACTTTTATGATGGATAGATGCATTTTATCATGGATAGATGCACTTTTATGATGGATAGATGCACTTTTATGATGGATAGATGCACTTTTATGATGGATATATGCATTTTATCATGGATAGATGCACTTTTATCATGGATAGATGCACTTTTATGATGGATAGATGAACTTTTATCATGATAGATGCACTTTTATGATGGATAGATGCACTTTTATCATGGATAGATGCACTTTTATGATGGATAGATGCACTTTTATCATGATAGATGCACTTTTATGATGGATAGATGCACTTTTATCATGGATAGATGCACTTTTATGATGGATAGATGCATTTTATCATGGATAGATGCACTTTTATGATGGATAGATGCACTTTTATGATGGACAGATGCACTTTTATGATGGATAGATGCACTTTTATCATGATGGATGCACTTTTATGATGGATAGATGCATTTTATCATGGATAGATGCACTTTTATGATGGATAGATGCATTTTATCATGGATAGATGCACTTTTATCATGGATAGATGCACTTTTATGATGGATAGATGCACTTTTTATGACGGATAGATGCACTTTTATCATGGATAGATGCACTTTTATCATGGATAGATGCACTTTTATGACGGATAGATGCACTTTTTATGATGGATAGATGCACTTTTATCATGGATAGAAGCACTTTTATGATGGATAGATGCACTTTTATCATGGATAGATGCACTTTTATCATGGATAGATGCACTTTTATGATGGATAGATGCACATTTATGATGGATAGATGCACTTTTATCATGGATAGATGCACTTTTATGATGGATAGATGCACTTTTATGATGGATAGATGCACTTTTATGATGGACAGATGCACTTTTATGATGGATAGATGCACTTTTATCATGATAGATGCACTTTATGATGGATAGATGCACTTTTATCATGATAGATGCACTTTTATGATGGATAGATGCATTTTATCATGGATAGATGCACTTTTATGATGGATAGATGCACTTTTATGATGGACAGATGCACTTTTATGATGGACAGATGCACTTTTATGATGGACAGATGCACTTTTATGATGGATAGATGCACTTTTATGATGGACAGATGCACTTTTATGATGGATAGATGCACTTTTATCATGATAGATGCACTTTATGATGGATAGATGCACTTTTATGATGGATAGATGCACTTTTATGATGGATAGATGCACTTTTATGATGGATAGATGCACTTTTATCATGATAGATGCACTTTATGATGGATAGATGCACTTTTATGATGGATAGATGCACTTTTATGATGGATAGATGCACTTTTATGATGGATAGATGCACTTTTATCATGGATAGATGCACTTTTATGATGGATAGATGCACTTTTATGATGGATAGATGCATTTTATCATGGATAGATGCACTTTTATGATGGATAGATGCACTTTTATCATGGACAGATGCACTTTTATGATGGATAGATGCACTTTTATCATGGATAGAAGCACTTTTATCATGGACAGATGCACTTTTATGATGGACAGATGCACTTTTATGATGGATAGATGCACTTTTATGATGGATAGATGCACTTTTATCATGGATAGATTCACTTTTATCTTGGATAGATGCACTTTTATGATGGACAAATGCACTTTTATGACGGATAGATGCACTTTTATGATGGATAGATGCACTTTTATGACGGATAGATGTTCTTTTATGATGGATAGATGCACTTTTATGACGGACAAATGCACTTTTATGACGGATAGATGCACTTTTATGATGGATAGATGCACTTTTATGATGGATAGATGCACTTTTATCTTGGATAGATGCACTTTTATGATGGACAGATGCACTTTTATGATGGATAGATGCACTTTTATGATGGATAGATGCACTTTTATCATGGATAGATGCACTTTTATCTTGGATAGATGCACTTTTATGATGGACAAATGCACTTTTATGACGGATAGATGCACTTTTATGATGGATAGATGCACTTTTATCATGGATAGATGCACTTTTATCTTGGATAGATGCACTTTTATGATGGACAAATGCACTTTTATGACGGATAGATGCACTTTTATCATGGATAGATGCACTTTTATGACGGATAGATGTTCTTTTATGATGGATAGATGCATTTTATCATGGATAGATGCACTTTTATGATGGACAGATGCACTTTTATCATGGATAGATGCACTTTTATGATGGATAGATGCACTTTTATGATGGATAGTCGCACTTTTATGATGGATAGATGCACTTTTATCATGGATAGATGCACTTTTATGATGGATAGATGCACTTTTATCATGGATAGATGCACTTTTATGATGGATAGATGCACTTTTATGATGGACAGATGCACTTTTAACATGGATAGATGCACTTTTATGATGGATAGTGTTGAAGATTTTATTATTTAGAAAACAAGTAATTTTGCTATATATTTGGACACAATTATTTCTTCTGTCTGTGACTTTGGATTTCCTCTGTGTATGTGAAAGACCTTGAATGGAATGTTGTTTGCTGCAGAAAATTCTATTCCGAGAAGTCACATGGTAAAAGACCTTTACCCAAAACTATCTATAGGGTGTGTTACCTTCTTTGGAAGAAGATTTATGTATATAACTCTGAACCAAAATATACTCGGGAGCGCACTGGAAGGCCAGAGGGCCAGTGGGCCGGAGAGCCAGAGCGTTAGAGCGCCGTTCTATGGAACGAAACGGCGTTCGAAAATAAAGTCTAATTATTTCTGGCATCAAAGATCTCTGCGAAGTTATTTTTCAGAAAGATTGAAAACCACAACATTAGATGCACTTTTATGATGGATAGATGCACTTATATGATGGATAGATGCATTTTATCATGGATAGATGCACTTTTATGATGGATAGATGCATTTTATCATGGATAGATGCACTTTTATCATGGATAGATGCACTTTTATGATGGATAGATGCACTTTTTATGACGGATAGATGCACTTTTATCATGGATAGATGCACTTTTATGACGGATAGATGCACTTTTATCATGGATAGATGCACTTTTATGACGGATAGATGCACTTTTATGACGGATAGATGCACTTTTTATGACGGATAGATGCACTTTTATCATGGATAGATGCACTTTTATGATGGATAGATGCACTTTTATCATTGATAGATGCACTTTTATGATGGATAGATGCACTTTTATCATGGATAGATGCACTTTTATGACGGATAGATGCACTTTTATGACGGATAGATGCACTTTTATCATGGATAGATGCACTTTTATGATGGATAGATGCACTTTTATCATGATAGATGCACTTTTATGATGGATAGATGCATTTTTATGATGGATAGATGCACTTTTATCATGGATAGATGCACTTTTATCATGGATAGATGCACTTTTATCATGGATAGATGCACTTTTATGATGGATAGATGCACTTTTATCATGATAGATGCACTTTTATGATGGATAGATGCACTTTTATGACGGATAGATGCACTTTTATGACGGATAGATGCACTTTTATGATGGATAGATGCACTTTTATCATGGATAGATGCACTTTTATCATGATAGATGCACTTTTATGATGGATAGATGCACTTTTATCATGGATAGATGCACTTTTATGATGGATAGATGCACTTTTATCATGGATAGATGCACTTTTATCATGATAGATGCACTTTTATGATGGATAGATGCACTTTTATCATGGATAGATGCACTTTTATGATGGATAGATGCACTTTTATCATGGATAGATGCACTTTTATCATGGATAGATGCACTTTTATCATGGATAGATGCACTTTTATCATGATAGATGCACTTTTAGGATGGATAGATGCACTTTTATCATGGATAGATGCACTTTTATGATGGATAGATGCACTTTTATCATGATAGATGCACTTTTATGATGGATAGATGCACTTTTATGATGGATAGATGCACTTTTATCATGGATAGATGCACTTTTATTATGGATAGATGCACTTTTATCATGGATAGATGCACTTTTATGATGGATAGATGCACTTTTATCATGATAGATGCACTTTTATGATGGATAGATGCATTTTTATGATGGATAGATGCATTTTTATCATGGATAGATGCACTTTTATGATGGATAGATGCATTTTATCATGGATAGATGCACTTTTATGATGGATAGATGCACTTTTATGATGGATAGATGCACTTTTATGATGGATATATGCATTTTATCATGGATAGATGCACTTTTATCATGGATAGATGCACTTTTATGATGGATAGATGAACTTTTATCATGATAGATGCACTTTTATGATGGATAGATGCACTTTTATCATGGATAGATGCACTTTTATGATGGATAGATGCACTTTTATCATGATAGATGCACTTTTATGATGGATAGATGCACTTTTATCATGGATAGATGCACTTTTATGATGGATAGATGCATTTTATCATGGATAGATGCACTTTTATGATGGATAGATGCACTTTTATGATGGACAGATGCACTTTTATGATGGATAGATGCACTTTTATCATGATGGATGCACTTTTATGATGGATAGATGCATTTTATCATGGATAGATGCACTTTTATGATGGATAGATGCATTTTATCATGGATAGATGCACTTTTATGATGGATAGATGCACTTTTTATGACGGATAGATGCACTTTTATCATGGATAGATGCACTTTTATCATGGATAGATGCACTTTTATGACGGATAGATGCACTTTTTATGATGGATAGATGCACTTTTATCATGGATAGAAGCACTTTTATGATGGATAGATGCACTTTTATCATGGATAGATGCACTTTTATCATGGATAGATGCACTTTTATGATGGATAGATGCACATTTATGATGGATAGATGCACTTTTATCATGGATAGATGCACTTTTATGATGGATAGATGCACTTTTATGATGGATAGATGCACTTTTATGATGGACAGATGCACTTTTATGATGGATAGATGCACTTTTATCATGATAGATGCACTTTATGATGGATAGATGCACTTTTATCATGATAGATGCACTTTTATGATGGATAGATGCATTTTATCATGGATAGATGCACTTTTATGATGGATAGATGCACTTTTATGATGGACAGATGCACTTTTATGATGGACAGATGCACTTTTATGATGGACAGATGCACTTTTATGATGGATAGATGCACTTTTATGATGGACAGATGCACTTTTATGATGGATAGATGCACTTTTATCATGATAGATGCACTTTATGATGGATAGATGCACTTTTATGATGGATAGATGCACTTTTATGATGGATAGATGCACTTTTATGATGGATAGATGCACTTTTATCATGATAGATGCACTTTATGATGGATAGATGCACTTTTATGATGGATAGATGCACTTTTATGATGGATAGATGCACTTTTATGATGGATAGATGCACTTTTATCATGGATAGATGCACTTTTATGATGGATAGATGCACTTTTATGATGGATAGATGCATTTTATCATGGATAGATGCACTTTTATGATGGATAGATGCACTTTTATCATGGACAGATGCACTTTTATGATGGATAGATGCACTTTTATCATGGATAGAAGCACTTTTATCATGGACAGATGCACTTTTATGATGGACAGATGCACTTTTATGATGGATAGATGCACTTTTATGATGGATAGATGCACTTTTATCATGGATAGATTCACTTTTATCTTGGATAGATGCACTTTTATGATGGACAAATGCACTTTTATGACGGATAGATGCACTTTTATGATGGATAGATGCACTTTTATGACGGATAGATGTTCTTTTATGATGGATAGATGCACTTTTATGACGGACAAATGCACTTTTATGACGGATAGATGCACTTTTATGATGGATAGATGCACTTTTATGATGGATAGATGCACTTTTATCTTGGATAGATGCACTTT
This sequence comes from Siphateles boraxobius, assembly GCF_051911475.1. Classification (NCBI taxonomy): domain Eukaryota; kingdom Metazoa; phylum Chordata; class Actinopteri; order Cypriniformes; family Leuciscidae; genus Siphateles; species Siphateles boraxobius. The sequence goes on from NW_027509156.1 coordinate 19,309, forward strand.
TATGATGGACAGATGCACTTTTATGATGGATAGATGCACTTTTATGATGGATAGATGCACTTTTATCATGGATAGATGCACTTTTATCTTGGATAGATGCACTTTTATGATGGACAAATGCACTTTTATGACGGATAGATGCACTTTTATGATGGATAGATGCACTTTTATCATGGATAGATGCACTTTTATCTTGGATAGATGCACTTTTATGATGGACAAATGCACTTTTATGACGGATAGATGCACTTTTATCATGGATAGATGCACTTTTATGACGGATAGATGTTCTTTTATGATGGATAGATGCATTTTATCATGGATAGATGCACTTTTATGATGGACAGATGCACTTTTATCATGGATAGATGCACTTTTATGATGGATAGATGCACTTTTATGATGGATAGTCGCACTTTTATGATGGATAGATGCACTTTTATCATGGATAGATGCACTTTTATGATGGATAGATGCACTTTTATCATGGATAGATGCACTTTTATGATGGATAGATGCACTTTTATGATGGACAGATGCACTTTTAACATGGATAGATGCACTTTTATGATGGATAGTGTTGAAGATTTTATTATTTAGAAAACAAGTAATTTTGCTATATATTTGGACACAATTATTTCTTCTGTCTGTGACTTTGGATTTCCTCTGTGTATGTGAAAGACCTTGAATGGAATGTTGTTTGCTGCAGAAAATTCTATTCCGAGAAGTCACATGGTAAAAGACCTTTACCCAAAACTATCTATAGGGTGTGTTACCTTCTTTGGAAGAAGATTTATGTATATAACTCTGAACCAAAATATACTCGGGAGCGCACTGGAAGGCCAGAGGGCCAGTGGGCCGGAGAGCCAGAGCGTTAGAGCGCCGTTCTATGGAACGAAACGGCGTTCGAAAATAAAGTCTAATTATTTCTGGCATCAAAGATCTCTGCGAAGTTATTTTTCAGAAAGATTGAAAACCACAACATTAGATGCACTTTTATCATGGATAGATGCACTTTTATGATGGATAGATGCACTTTTTATGACGGATAGATGCACTTTTATCATGGATAGATGCACTTTTATGACGGATAGATGCACTTTTATCATGGATAGATGCACTTTTATGACGGATAGATGCACTTTTATGACGGATAGATGCACTTTTTATGACGGATAGATGCACTTTTATCATGGATAGATGCACTTTTATGATGGATAGATGCACTTTTATCATGGATAGATGCACTTTTATGATGGATAGATGCACTTTTATCATGGATAGATGCACTTTTATGACGGATAGATGCACTTTTATGACGGATAGATGCACTTTTTATGACGGATAGATGCACTTTTATCATGGATAGATGCACTTTTATGATGGATAGATGCACTTTTATCATGGATAGATGCACTTTTATCATGGATAGATGCACTTTTATGATGGATAGATGCACATTTATGATGGATAGATGCACTTTTATCATGGATAGATGCACTTTTATGATGGATAGATGCACATTTATGATGGATAGATGCACTTTTATCATGGATAGATAGATGCACTTTTAGCCAGGACATTTTTTAAATATAACTCCGATTGTATTTGTCTGTAAGAAGAATAAAGAATAAAGAAAAGAAAAAAATCATATACATAAGGTGGCTTGAGGGTGAGTAAATCATGGGCTAATTTTCATTTTAAAATGAACTACTCCTTTAAAACCTTGTGTCACTTATGTTGTCAAAGTCTCAGTCCAACCAACCAAACAAAGCTGGAAACACTGATACTGTTAATTTATGAATAAAATAACTCTATCGTTGTACAAT
>NW_027509157.1:0-18776 GCF_051911475.1 Siphateles boraxobius
TATGATGGATAGATGCACTTTTATCATGATAGATGCACTTTTATGATGGATAGATGCACTTTTATGATGGATAGATGCCCTTTTATGATGGATAGATGCACTTTTATCATGGATAGATGCACTTTTATGATGGACAGATGCACTTTTATCATGGATAGATGCACTTTTATGATGGATAGATGCACTTTTATGATGGATAGATGCACTTTTATGATGGATAGATGCACTTTTATCATGATAGATGCACTTTTATGATGGATAGATGCACTTTTATCATGATAGATGCCCTTTTATGATGGATAGATGCACTATTATGATGGATAGATGCATTTTATGATGGATAGATGCACTATTATCATGGATAGATGCACTTTTATGATGGATAGATGCACTTTTATGATGGATAGATGCACTTTTATGATGGATAGATACACTTTTATGATGATAGATGCACTTTTACGATGGATAGATGCACTTTTATGATGGATAGATGCACCTTTATGATGGATAGATGCATTTTATCATGGATAGATGCACTTTTATCATGGATAGATGCATTTTATCATGGATAGATGCACTTTTATGATGGATAGATGCACTTTTATGATGATAGATGCACTTTTATCATGGATAGATGCACTTTTATGATGGATAGATGCACTTTTATGATGGATAGATGCACTTTTATGATGGATAGATGCACTTTTATGATGGATAGATGCATTTTATCATGGATAGATGCACTTTTATGATGGATAGATGCACTTTTATGATGATAGATGCACTTTTATGATGGATAGATGCACTTTTATCATGATAGATGCACTTTTATGATGGATAGATGCACTTTTATCATGATAGATGCACTTTTATGATGGATAGATGCACTTTTATCATGATAGATGCACTTTTATGATGGATAGATGCACTTTTATGATGGATAGATGCACTTTTATGATGGACAGATGCACTTTTATGATGGATAGATGCATTTTTATCATGGATAGATGCACTTTTATGATGATAGATGCACTTTTATGATGGATAGATGCACTTTTATCATGATAGATGCACTTTTATGATGGATAGATGCACTTTTATGATGGATAGATGCCCTTTTATGATGGATAGATGCACTTTTATCATGGATAGATGCACTTTTATGATGGACAGATGCACTTTTATCATGGATAGATGCACTTTTATGATGGATAGATGCACTTTTATGATGATAGATGCACTTTTATGATGGATAGATGCACTTTTATCATGATAGATGCACTTTTATGATGGATAGATGCACTTTTATCATGATAGATGCACTTTTATGATGGATAGATGCACTTTTATCATGATAGATGCACTTTTATGATGGATAGATGCACTTTTATGATGGATAGATGCACTTTTATGATGGACAGATGCACTTTTATGATGGATAGATGCATTTTTATCATGGATAGATGCACTTTTATGATGATAGATGCACTTTTATGATGGATAGATGCACTTTTATCATGATAGATGCACTTTTATGATGGATAGATGCACTTTTATGATGGATAGATGCCCTTTTATGATGGATAGATGCACTTTTATCATGGATAGATGCACTTTTATGATGGACAGATGCACTTTTATCATGGATAGATGCACTTTTATGATGGATAGATGCACTTTTATGATGGATAGATGCACTTTTATGATGGATAGATGCACTTTTATCATGATAGATGCACTTTTATGATGGATAGATGCACTTTTATCATGATAGATGCCCTTTTATGATGGATAGATGCACTATTATGATGGATAGATGCATTTTATGATGGATAGATGCACTATTATCATGGATAGATGCACTTTTATGATGGATAGATGCACTTTTATCATGGATAGATGCACTTTTATGATGGATAGATGCACTTTTATCATGATAGATGCCCTTTTATGATGGATAGATGCACTTTTATCATGATAGATGCCCTTTTATGATGGATAGATGCACTTTTATGATGGATAGATGCACTTTTATGATGGATAGATGCACTTTTATGATGGATAGATGCACTTTTATGATTGATAGATGCACTTTTATGATGGATAGATGCACTTTTATCATGGATAGATGCACTTTTATGATGATAGATGCACTTTTATCATGATAGATGCACTTTATGATGGATAGATGCACTTTTATGATGGATAGATGCACTTTTATCATGATAGATGCCCTTTTATGATGGATAGATGCACTTTTATGATGGATAGATGCACTTTTATGATTGATAGATGCACTTTTAAGATGGATAGATGCACTTTTATGATGGATAGATGCACTTTTATGATTGATAGATGCACTTTTATGATGGATAGATGCACTTTTATGATGGATAGATGCACTTTTATGGTGGACAGATGCACTTTTATGATGGATAGATGCATTTTATCATGGATAGATGCACTTTTATCATGGATAGATGCACTTTTATGATGGACAGATGCACTTTTATGATGGATAGATGCATTTTATCATGGATAGATGCACTTTTATCATGGATAGATGCACTTTTATGATGGACAGATGCACTTTTATGATGGATAGATGCACTTTTATGATGGATAGATGCACTTTTATGATGGACAGATGCACTTTTATGATGGATAGATGCACTTTTATGATGGACAGATGCACTTTTATGATGGATAGATGCACTTTTATGATGGATAGATGCACTTTTATCATGGATAGATGCACTTTTATGATGGACAGATGCACTTTTATGATGGATAGATGCACTTTTATGATGGATAGATGCACTTTTATGATGGACAGATGCACTTTTATGATGGATAGATGCACTTTTATGATGGATAGATGCACTTTTATGATGGACAGATGCACTTTTATGATGGATAGATGCACTTTTATGATGGATAGATGCACTTTTATGATGGACAGATGCACTTTTATGATGGATAGATGCACTTTTATGATGGACAGATGCACTTTTATGATGGACAGATGCACTTTTATGATGGATAGATGCACTTTTATGATGGATAGATGCACTTTTATGATGGACAGATGCACTTTTATGATGGATAGATGCACTTTTATGATGGATAGATGCACTTTTATGATGGATAGATGCACTTTTATCATGGATAGATGCACTTTTATCATGGATAGATGCACTTTTATGATGGACAGATGCACTTTTATGATGGATAGATGCACTTTTATGATGGATAGATGCACTTTTATGATGGACAGATGCACTTTTATGATGGATAGATGCACTTTTATGATGGACAGATGCACTTTTATCATGGATAGATGCACTTTTATGATGGATAGATGCACTTTTATGATGGATAGATGCACTTTTATCATGATAGATGCACTTTTATGATGGATAGATGCACTTTTATCATGATAGATGCACTTTTATGATGGATAGATGCACTTTTATGATGGATAGATGCACTTTTATCATGATAGATGCACTTTTATCATGGATAGATGCACTTTTATGATGGATAGATGCACTTTTATGATGGATAGATGCACTTTTAAGATGGACAGATGCACTTTTATGATGGATAGATGCATTTTATCATGGATAGATGCACTTTTATGTTGGATAGATGCACTTTTATGATGGATAGATGCATTTTATCATGATAGATGCAATTTTATGATGGATAGATGCACTTTTATCATGATAGATGCACTTTTATGATGGATAGATGCACTTTTATCATGATAGATGCACTTTTATGATGGATAGATGCACTTTTATCATGATAGATGCACTTTTATGATGGATAGATGCACTTTTATGATGGATAGATGCACTTTTAAGATGGACAGATGCACTTTTATGATGGATAGATGCATTTTATCATGGATAGATGCACTTTTATGATGGATAGATGCACTTTTATGATGGATAGATGCATTTTATCATGGATAGATGCACTTTTATGATGGATAGATGCACTTTTATGATGGATAGATGCACTTTTATGATGGATAGATGCATTTTATCATGGATAGATGCACTTTTATGATGGATAGATGCATTTTATCATGGATAGATGCACTTTTATGATGGATAGATGCACTTTTATCATGATAGATGCACTTTTATGATGGATAGATGCACTTTTATCATGATAGATGCACTTTTATGATGGATAGATGCACTTTTATGATGGATAGATGCACTTTTATGATGGACAGATGCACTTTTATGATGGATAGATGCATTTTATCATGGATAGATGCACTTTTATGATGGATAGATGCACTTTTATGATGGATAGATGCACTTTTATGATGGATAGATGCATTTTATCATGGATAGATGCACTTTTATGATGGATAGATGCACTTTTATGATTGATAGATGCACTTTTATCATGATAGATGCACTTTTACGATGGATAGATGCACTTTTATCATGATAGATAAACTTTTATGATGGATAGATGCACTTTTATCATGATAGATGCACTTTTATGATGGATATATGCATTTTATCATGGATAGATGCACTTTTATGATGGATAGATGCACTTTTATGATGGATAGATGCACTTTTATGATGGACAGATGCACTTTTATGATGGATAGATGCATTTTATCATGGATAGATGCACTTTTATGATGGATAGATGCACTTTTATGATGGATAGATGAAATTTTATGATGGATAGATGCACTTTTATGATGGATAGATGCACTTTTATCATGGATAGATGCACTTTTATCACGGATAGATGCACTTTTATGATGGACAGATGCACTTTTATCATGGATAGATGCACTTTTATGATGGATAGATGCACTTTTATGATGGACGGATGCACTTTTATGATGGATAGATGCATTTTATCATGGATAGATGCACTTTTATGATGGATAGATGCACTTTTTTGATGGATAGATGCACTTTTATGATGGATAGATGAAATTTTATGATGGATAGATGCACTTTTATGATGGATAGATGCACTTTTATGATGGATAGATGCATTTTATCATGGATAGATGCACTTTTATGATGGATAGATGCACTTTTATGATGGACAGATGCACTTTTATGATGGATAGATGCATTTTATCATGGATAGATGCACTTTTATGATGGATAGATGCACTTTTATGATGGATAGATGCACTTTTATGATGGACAGATGCACTTTTATGATGGATAGATGCACTTTTATGATGGATAGATGCATTTTATCATGGATAGATGCACTTTTATGATGGATAGATGTACTCTTATGATGGACAGATGCACTTTTATGATGGATAGATGCACTTTTATGATGGATAGATGCACTTTTATGATGGACAGATGCACTTTTATGATGGATAGATGCATTTTATCATGGATAGATGCACTTTTATGATGGATAGATGCACTTTTATGATGGATAGATGCACTTTTTTGATGGATAGATGCACTTTTATGATGGATAGATGGAATTTTATGATGGATAGATGCACTTTTATGATGGATAGATGCACTTTTATGATGGATAGATGTACTCTTATGATGGACAGATGCACTTTCATGATGGATAGATGCACTTTTATGATGGATAGATGCACTTTTATGATGGACAGATGCACTTTTATGATGGATAGATGCACTTTTATGATGGATAGATGCACTTTTATGATGGATAGATGCATTTTATCATGGATAGATGCACTTTTATGATGGATAGATGCACTTTTATGATGGATAGATGCACTTTTACGATGGACAGATGCACTTTTATGATGGATAGATGCACTTTTATGATGGATAGATGCACTTTTATGATGGATAGATGCATTTTATCATGGATAGATGCACTTTTATGATGGACAGATGCACTTTTATGATGGACAGATGCACTTTTATGATGGACAGATGCACTTTTATGATGGAGAGATGCACTTTTACGATGGACAGATGCACTTTTATGATGGATAGATGCATTTTATCATGGATAGATGCACTTTTATGATGGACAGATGCACTTTTATGATGGATAGATGCACTTTTATGATGGATAGATGCACTTTTACGATGGACAGATGCACTTTTATGAGGGATAGATGCACTTTTATGATGGATAGATGCATTTTATCATGGATAGATGCACTTTTATGATGGACAGATGCACTTTTATGATGGATAGATGCACTTTTATGATGGATAGATGCACTTTTACGATGGACAGATGCACTTTTATGAGGGATAGATGCACTTTTATGATGGATAGATGCACTTTATCATGGATAGATGCACTTTTATGATGGATAGATGCATTTTATCATGGACAGATGCACTTTTATGATGGATAGATGCACTTTTATGATGGACAGATGCACTTTTATGATGGATAGATGCATTTTATCATGGATAGATGCACTTTTATGATGGATAGATGCACTTTTATGATGGACAGATGCACTTTTATGATGGATAGATGCATTTTATCATGGATAGATGCACTTTTATGATGGATAGATGCACTTTTATGATGGACAGATGCACTTGTAACGCTAAGGTCAAAGGTCACACAAATAAATGAGGCGGGATCAATCACCATTTGCCAACAATTATATTCCCCTTAGCTCAAGTATACATTTTATCACCATACAACAAGCAAAACCTCATAAATGTGCACCAACTCAAAGTCCAGAGTTATCCCAATTGTCCATGGTCCATCACCATTGTAGGTGTTTAAGATGTTATAAGTACATCGTCCATGTTTGTTCGCCAAGGGTTAATTCCATGGAAAAAGTGTCTTTTGTTCAGAAGTCCAGATACACTTCCACGTTGAAGATAACAACAAGAGCTTGAACAAGTTGAGAACCCTCAATATCAAGCAGATACCAAAACCCTCTGGTCAAAATAAAACAAACAATATAACATGAGGTTCAGCAAGCAAAATACTTTTGCACAATATACCTTTGTTAATAATAAGGAAACAAATAAAATCAACTCACATTGAGAAGTTGAACACAAATGTTCCTCAACAGGGTTTTCCAAGCATGGAAAGAGCATGTGCTCTCAGCTAACAGGTATCCCTAACTCACACTTCCCTCTTCCTTTTACACTCTTGTGTAGAGATAAGGGCTCCCTAGTGCCCTCTAATGGCCTGGAGTAAAATTGCAACTCTCATTCACCATAGGAGACAGGTGACAGTTTACTAGAACTGTTACACACTTTTATGATGGATAGATGCATTTTATCATGGATAGATGCACTTTTATGATGGACAGATGCACTTTTATGATGGATAGATGCACTTTTATGATGGATAGATGCACTTTTATGATGGACAGATGCACTTTTATGATGGATAGATGCACTTTTATGATGGACAGATGCACTTTTATGATGGATAGATGCACTTTTATGATGGATAGATGCATTTTATCATGGATAGATGCACTTTTATCATGGATAGATGCACTTTTATGATGGATAGATGCACTTTTATGATGGACAGATGCACTTTTATCATGGATAGATGCACTTTTATGATGGATAGATGCATTTTATCAGGGATAGATGCACTTTTATCATGGATAGATGCACTTTTATCATGATAGATGCACTTTTATGATGGATAGATGCATTTTATCATGGATAGATGCACTTTTATGATGGACAGATGCACTTTTATGATGGATAGATAAATTTTATCATGGATAGATGCACTTTTATGATGGATAGATGCATTTTATCATGGATAGATGCACTTTTATGATGGACAGATGCACTTTTATGATGGATAGATGCACTTTTATGATGGACAGATGCACTTTTATGATGGATAGATGCACTTTTATGATGGACAGATGCACTTTTATGATGGATAGATGCACTTTTATGATGGATAGATGCATTTTATCATGGATAGATGCACTTTTATCATGGATAGATGCACTTTTATGATGGATAGATGCACTTTTATGATGGACAGATGCACTTTTATCATGGATAGATGCACTTTTATGATGGATAGATGCATTTTATCAGGGATAGATGCACTTTTATCATGGATAGATGCACTTTTATCATGATAGATGCACTTTTATGATGGATAGATGCATTTTATCATGGATAGATGCACTTTTATGATGGACAGATGCACTTTTATGATGGATAGATGCATTTTATCATGGATAGATGCACTTTTATGATGGATAGATGCATTTTATCATGGATATATGCACTTTTATGATGGATAGATGCATTTTATCATGATAGATGCACTTTTATGATGGATAGATGCACTTTTATGATGGACAGATGCACTTTTATGATGGATAGATGCACTTTTATGATGGACAGATGCACTTTTATGATGGATAGATGCACTTTTATGAGGGATAGATGCACTTTTATGATGGATAGATGCACTTTTATGATGGATATATGCATTTTATCATGGATAGATGCACTTTTATGATGGATAGATGCACTTTTATGATGGATAGATGCATTTTATCATGGATAGATGCACTTTTATGATGGATAGATGCACTTTTATGATGGATAGATGCATTTTATCATGGATAGATGCACTTTTATGATGGATAGATGCACTTTTATGATGGATAGATGCATTTTATCATGGATAGATGAACTTTTATGATGGATAGATGCACTTTTATGATGGACAGATGCACTTTTATGATGGATAGATGCACTTTTATGATGGATAGATGCACTTTTATGATGGACAGATGCACTTTTATCATGATAGATGCACTTTTATGATGGATAGATGCATTTTATCATGGATAGATGCACTTTTATGATGGATAGATGCACTTTTATGATGGACAGATGCACTTTTATCATGATAGATGCACTTTTATGATGGATAGATGCATTTTATCAAGATAGATGCACTTTTATGATGGATAGATGCACTTTTATGATGGATAGATGCACTTTTATGATGGACAGATGCACTTTTATGATTGATAGATGCACTTTTATGATGGATAGATGCACTTTTATGATGGATACATGCATTTTATCATGGATAGATGCACTTTTATGATGGATAGATGCACTTTTATGATGGACAGATTCACTTTTATGATGGATAGATGCATTTTATCATGGATAGATGCACTTTTATGATGGATAGATGCACTTTTATGATGGATAGATGCACTTTTATGATGGATAGATGCACTTTTATCATGGATAGATGCACTTTTATGATGGATAGATGCACTTTTATCATGATAGATGCACTTTTATGATGGATAGATGCACTTTTATGATGGATAGATGCACTTTTATCATGATAGATGCACTTTTATGATGGATAGATGCACTTTTATCATGATAGATGCACTTTTATGATGGATAGATGCACTTTTATGATGGATAGATGCACTTTTATGATGGACAGATGCACTTTTATGATGGATAGATGCATTTTATCATGGATAGATGCACTTTTATGATGGATAGATGCACTTTTATGATGGACAGATGCACTTTTATGATGGATAGATGCATTTTATCATGGATAGATGCACTTTTATGATGGACAGATGCACTTTTATCATGATAGATGCACTTTTATGATGGATAGATGCACTTTTATGATGGATAGATGCACTTTTATGATGGATAGATGCACTTTTATCATGGATAGATGCACTTTTATGATGGATAGATGCACTTTTATCATGATAGATGCACTTTTATGATGGATAGATGCACTTTTATGATGGATAGATGCACTTTTATCATGATAGATGCACTTTTATGATGGATAGATGCACTTTTATCATGATAGATGCACTTTTATGATGGATAGATGCACTTTTATGATGGATAGATGCACTTTTATGATGGACAGATGCACTTTTATGATGGATAGATGCATTTTATCATGGATAGATGCACTTTTATGATGGATAGATGCACTTTTATGATGGACAGATGCATTTTATCATAATTAGATGCACTTTTATCATGGATAGATGCACTTTTATCATGATAGATGCACTTTTATGATGGATAGATGCACTTTTATCATGATAGATGCACTTTTATGATGGATAGATGCATTTTATCATGGATAGATGCACTTTTATGATGGATAGATGCACTTTTATGATGGATAGATGCACTTTTATGATGGACAGATGCACTTTTATGATGGATAGATGCATTTTATCATGGATAGATGCACTTTTATGATGGATAGATGCACTTTTATGATGGATAGATGCATTATATCATGGATAGATGCACTTTTTATGATGGATAGATGCACTTTTATGATGGATAGATGCATTTTATCATGGATAGATGCACTTTTATGATGGATAGATGCACTTTTATGATGGATAGATGCACTTTTATCATGATAGATGCACTTTTATGATGGATAGATGCATTTTATCATGGATAGATGCACTTTTATGAGGGATAGATGCACTTTTATGATGGATAGATGCACTTTTATGATGGATAGATGCATTTTATCATGGATAGATGCACTTTTATGATGGATAGATGTACTTTTATGATGGACAGATGCACTTTTATGATGGATAGATGCACTTTTATGATGGATAGATGCACTTTTATCATGGATAGATGCACTTTTATGATGGATAGATGCACTTTTATGATGGATAGATGCATTTTATCATAATTTGATGCACTTTTATCATGGAAAGATGCACTTTTATCATGATAGATGCACTTTTATGATGGATAGATGCATTTTATCATGATAGATGCACTTTTATGATGGATAGATGCATTTTATCATGGATAGATGCACTTTTATGAGGGATAGATGCACTTTTATGATGGATAGATGCACTTTTATGATGGATAGATGCACTTTTATGATGGATAGATGCATTTTATCATGGATAGATGCACTTTTATGATGGATAGATGCACTTTTATGATGGATAGATGCACTTTTATGATGGACAGATGCACTTTTATCATGATAGATGCACTTTTATGATGGATAGATGCACTTTTATGATGGATAGATGCACTTTTATGATGGACAGATGCACTTTTATCATGATAGATGCACTTATGATGGATAGATGCATTTTATCATGATAGATGCACTTTTATGATGGATAGATGCACTTTTATGATGGATAGATGCACTTTTATCATGATAGATGCACTTTTATGATGGATAGATGCACTTTTATGATGGATAGATGCACTTTTATCATGATAGATGCACTTTTATGATGGATAGATGCACTTTTATCATGGATAGATGCACTTTTATGATGATAGATGCACTTTTATGATGGATAGATGCATTTTATCATGGATAGATGCACTTTTATGATGGATAGATGCACTTTTATCATGATAGATGCACTTTTATGATGGATGGATGCACTTTTATCATGGATAGATGCACTTTTATGATGGATAGATGCACTTTTATCATGGATAGATGCACTTTTATGATGGATAGATGCACTTTTATCATGGATAGATGCACTTTTATGATGGATAGATGCACTTTTATCATGATAGATGCACTTTTATGATGGATAGATGCACTTTTATCATGGATAGATGCACTTTTATCATGGATAGATGCACTTTTATGATGGATAGATGCACTTTTATGATGGATAGATGCACTTTTATGATGGATAGATGCACTTTTATCATGGATAGATGCACTTTTATCATGGATAGATGCACTTTTATCATGGATAGATGCACTTTTGTGACCCGCTCTGGCGAAATGAGTCGGAAGTCGCTACGTTCTATTTTGAGATATGGCCGCTTACAGTTATTAACATTGAAAATATAGATTTTTTTTTTTTTACCTTATATGAAAGAAAAGGTCTTCAAAATGAATCTCCCAAAGTTTCATCACCACAGTAATTGCGAAAATGCACTTAAATGGCAGTTTAAGTTGACTTGCAACTCTTAATCTCACAAAGAATATCTCGAATAACGCTGTTTTAACAGCCGGCTCAACCGAGGATTTCGCACAAGGATTTTCCTATGTTTTGGTATTCCCTGAAACGTCATGATCTCAGTTATCCAAATATGGTGTGAAAACGTCAGTCCCTTAACCTATCAAAATGTTCAGAGTCTCCTCAGTTGCCAATAGGAAGCCCTGTTTACAGCCTTGTGCAACGCGATTGGTCCACCTACCATGCTGTCAGATTTTCTCCAAAATATCTCCTTAAAAAGTTTGCGTTTCACTTAATACTTTGTATTCAACCTTGTCATTTTTATAGTGTAGTGTGCCATACCGTGTGTTTAATGTTTAGGGTAATGTCGTCTAAAGAAAGTGAAATAGCTAAAGCATTAAACTCCGTTGACGCCTCCAATTTGCGCTCTGCTGCTGGCCAGAAAGACTGGATAAAGCTGGTGAATGACTACTTTGGATGTAGTGATGTGCCATCTGATGACACTGACGGCGATGAAGACAGTGAAGACAGTGACTTTGACTCACAACCGACTTTGGAGCCTGCTACCCATACTGGCGACGACAACGACGTCGACGACAACATTGAGGACTTCTCGAGCGAGCAGCCTGTCACTGACATAGGCGATGTGGAGAGGGTTATGTCCACCTGTGAAGCAGTGTGTGTGGGTACGGTGAATGAAAACCGAGAAGATGAGATCACAAAAATTTGTGCGTTTTCTTGCAAAGGTTGTAAACTAAACAATGGGCAAGAGTGTTTTAAATCTTTCGAGGAGGACTTCGTTTTCGACCTTCGATTATCCATGGCGTCTCTTTCTGAATACGAGAAAGACCTAATTCTTCTGGGGAAGATCAGCTGTCACTTCCAGAATGATAAATTCACGTGTTCGACGAAGAAAATCCAGCGAGAGCGTCAACATCAAAGGTCGGAATATTACTTGGATGGAAAAAGAATTTGCCGTGAAACATTCAAGTTCCTACATTGGTAAGTAGGCCTAGCTTTACAACCATTACACTTATGCGACTGACCAGAAGTATGTTCTTGATTTTACTGACAGTAGCTTACGTGATGTTCCCGTTAAATTTCAGCATCAGCCAGAATAAACTGACAGCTCTGCTGAAACATTACAAGGAACACGGCTTGAGCCCACGAGTTAAAATGTCTGGAGGTCGCCAGAGAAGAGATCAGAGACTGCTCACACATGACGACATCTGCCGTGTTGTTTCGTTCATCGTGAACTTCGCAGAGCTTCACGCATTGGTTCTCCCTGGTCGCATTCCCGGGTATAAACGTTTTGATGTGAAGTTGCTGCCATCTCATCACACCAAGGCGACAGTTTTCCGTGCTTATGAAAGCGCAATTAAGGCAAGAGGTAGGTGTTATCCAATGTCGTAGTGGTACAATAAGAGGGGGGTAAATGTAGTAGGCTATGCAGAATCAGATGTTTAAAAAGACATGCAGAACATGTTTGATGATGGAAGCTTATTGCTGTGATATTAATCCTGTAAGGCCTGTATACTTGTAAACTTACTCTTAATCATAGTCTGATGGTTTCCAGGACTTAGCGGGTTCAATCTTAAATCAGGATCCAAGTGGGATTTGGCAATGTTAATAGTTGCATTTGAAATTATGTAAATAAGCCTACACTGCAAATAAGCCTATGCTGAAAAAACATAAGAAGATCTACCTTTACTGATTACAACAGCATTAAAAAAAACTGAGATGTTGAAAACAGTGCATTGATACAGAAATTAAGCAAGCCTTTCCCTACTTTGTTTTATCAGAACATCGTGTGGTGAGTCTTGTGACCTTTCGACGCCTGTGGAAGACCCTGGTGCCCTACATTGTGCGTACAAAGCCAATGACTGACTTGTGTTGGCAATGCCAAAAGAACAACTCCATCATTTACAAGTCCGCTAACCTGACTGAGGCAGAGAAATCCAGTCGCTGCAGAAAACAGGAGGATCACCTTGTGAAAGTCACCCTAGAACGTTCACTCTATCAAGAGATGGTCCAGAAAGCTAGGGATACCGTGAAAAACAATGCCATTCATGAACTCTGCCCATGTGATCCATGCTCCCAAGACATCATGATGCATTATTCCTTCGATTATGCACAGCAGGTGCATTATCCCTCTGACCCTCTTCAGCCTGGTCCCATGTATTTTTTGACACCCCGCAAGTGTGGCTTGTTTGGCATCAACTGTGAGGCCATTCCCAGACAAGTGAATTACCTTATTGATGAATGTGTATGCACCACAAAAGGAGCGAATGCTGTGGTGTCATTCATTGACCACTTTTTCAAGCATTATGGCATGGGTGAAAAGGATGTGGAGCTGCATTGTGACAACTGTACAGGACAAAACAAGAACAACACTGTGCTGCAATACCTGCTGTGGAGAGTGCTTCATGGTTTGCATGAAACAATCACATTAAATTTTCTCATAGCAGGACATACAAAGTTTGCACCAGATTGGGCATTCGGGCTGGTAAAACAAACGTATCGCAGGAAGATGGTTTCCTGTCTGAATGACATTGTAGATGCTGTTAGAAGTAGCACACAGACTGGAGTCAACATCGCACAACTTGTCGGGGGAGAAGATGGGAAAGTCGTTGTGAATCAGCGTGACTGGAAGTCATTCCTCAAGCCATTCTTCCGACCTCTCCCTGGTATAACCAAACACCAGCATTACAGGTATGTAGATTACATCAATAACGTGCTGATATATGTAGGTAATTGTTAAAGTGTGTGCGTGTGTGTGTGTGTGTGTGTGTGTGTGTGTGTGTGTGTGTGTGTGTGTGTGTGTGTGTGTGTGTGTTTGTAAGAATGGAGGATTTACTCTTTTTTTTTCTCAATCTTCTGTATTTTCAGAATGAGCAAAGACTATCCTGGCTAGGTGTTCTACAAGGAATTTGCCAATTCTGAGGAACGTGGAATATGTCTGCTCAAAGAGGATGCACCACCAATGCAGAGACCCCCTGCTGTCAAGCCTCCTGGTTTGGATTTGAAACGTCAGGACTATCTTTACCAACACATTTGTGAGTTTTGCACTGACAATACAAAGGACATTACATGCCCAAAACCAGCTGGGGAGGTGAGCTGTTTCACTGAGAAAGAAATATGATTTCTGTGTTTATGCCACACACACTCTCTCACTAACTCACTGACTCTCTCTCAGTCTCCCTCTCTCTCTCTCTCTCTCTCTCTCTATGTAGATACATGTATATAGTCAATGTCTCTCTGCCACACACACACACACAGACACACACACACACACACTGAACAGTCACTCACTGACGTTTTGCCACTCTCTCAAAGGCTTTAAAGCGAAAAAATGTAGTATGTCTGTACTGACTCTCTCTCAGTCTCCCTCTCTCTCTCTCTCTCTCTCTATGTAGATACATGTATATATAGTCAACGTCTCTCTGCCACACACACACACACACACACACTGACATTTTGCCACTGTCTCAAAGGCTTTAAAGCAAAAATTTAGTATGTCTGTACGGACTCTCTCTCAGTCACTCTTTCTCTCAGTCTCCCTTTCTCTCTCTCTCTCTCTCTCACACACACACACACACACACACACACACACACACACACACACACACACACACACACACACACACACACAGACACACACACACACACACGCACACACACACACACACACACACACACACACACACACACACACACACACACACACACACACACACACACACACACACACACACACGCACACACACACACACACACACACACACACACACACACTGACATTGTGGCACTGTCTCAAAGGCTTGAAAGCGAAAATATTGTCTGTTTGTAAAATCTTTGGAGGTATTCATCAATGTTCCTGTTACACATCCAGAATACTGTATTTCAGTGTATTTTAGCTACACTACTGTAGCTAAAATGTCTGTATGTTTGTATGTGATATTTGATCTGCTTATGTTTTTATTGTCCTTTTTAATATATATATCTGTTCTGTCTTTTGTGGTTTTGGACATGAGTCTGTCAAATCAGCTGAATTGAATTGTATTGAATTTAAATGAATTGAATCTCTGTAAAAAGCGCCTTAAATTATTATTGAATTATTTGATAAATATTGAATAATATGTAATAAATATTTTTAAATAATTGATGTTTCAGTCTGATTTAATAGTTTTTTTTAAGTATCTAAATGCCTTTAGTAAAATCATGTTGTAAAAAGACTGGATGCAGCTCTGGATGCCAAGGATTACTGAAGAGGTCATCAAAAAACGGACGGAAAACTTTAAATGCGATTATCTCGGGTTTTCAGTTGGAAAACGGTGCTGCCACGCCATAATTCAAATGAATGTAACTTCATAACCATTTAAGATAGGACTTTGACCAATACATCATTTTAAAGCTTATGTTCTCATCTTTCCAAAGATAGCAATATTTCAATTTTGAGTTCTTGGTCACTGTGACTCATTTTGCTGGATCAGGTCACTTTTATCATGGACAGATGCACTTTTATGATGGATAGATGCACTTTTATGATGGATAGATGCACTTTTATGATGGATAGATGCATTTTATCATGGATAGATGCACTTTTATGATGGACAGATGCACTTTTATGATGGATAGATGCACTTTTATGATGGATAGATGCACTTTTATGATGGATAGATGCACTTTTATGATGGATAGATGCACTTTTATGATGGACAGATGCACTTTTATGATGGATAGATGCACTTTTATGATGGACAGATGCACTTTTATGATGGATAGATGCACTTTTATGATGGACAGATGCACTTTTATGATGGATAGATGCACTTTTATGATGGATAGATGCACTTTTATCATGGATAGATGCACTTTTATGATGGACAGATGCACTTTTATGATGGATAGATGCACTTTTATGATGGATAGATGCACTTTTATCATGGATAGATGCACTTTTATCATGGACAGATGCACTTTTATGACGGATAGATGTACTTTTATGATGGATAGATGCACTTTTATGATGGATAGATGCATTTTTATCATGGATAGATGCACTTTTATGATGGACAGATGCACTTTTATGATGGATAGATGTACTTTTATGATGGATAGATGCACTTTTATGATGGACAGATGCACTTTTATCATGGATAGATGCACTTTTATCATGGACAGATGCACTTTTATGACGGATAGATGTACTTTTATGATGGATAGATGCACTTTTATGATGGATAGATGCATTTTTATCATGGATAGATGCACTTTTATGATGGACAGATGCACTTTTATGATGGATAGATGTACTTTTATGATGGATAGATGCACTTTTATGATGGATAGATGCACTTTTATCATGGATAGATGCACTTTTATGATGGACAGATGCACTTTTATGATGGATAGATGCACTTTTATGATGGATAGATGCACTTTTATGATGGATAGATGCACTTTTATCATGGATAGATGCACTTTTATCATGGACAGATGCACTTTTATGATGGATAGATGCACTTTTATGATGGACAGATGCACTTTTATGATGGACAGATGCACTTTTATCATGGATAGATGCACTTTTATGATGGATAGATACACTTTTATGATGGATAGATGTACTTTTATGATGGATAGATGCACTTTTATGATGGATAGATGCACTTTTATCATGGATAGATGCACTTTTATGATGGACAGATGCACTTTTATGATGGATAGATGCACTTTTATGATGGATAGATGCACTTTTATGATGGATAGATGCACTTTTATGATGGACAGATGCACTTTTATGATGGATAGATGTACTTTTATGATGGATAGATGCACTTTTATGATGGATAGATGCACTTTTATCATGGATAGATGCACTTTTATGATGGACAGATGCACTTTTATGATGGATAGATGCACTTTTATGATGGATAGATGCACTTTTATGATGGATAGATGCACTTTTATCATGGATAGATGCACTTTTATCATGGACAGATGCACTTTTATCATGGATAGATGCACTTTTATGATGGACAGATGCACTTTTATGATGGACAGATGCACTTTTATCATGGATAGATGCACTTTTATGATGGATAGATACACTTTTATGATGGATAGATGCACTTTTATCATGGATAGATGCACTTTTATCATGGATAGATGCACTTTTATGATGGACAGATGCACTTTTATGATGGACAGATGCACTTTTATGATGGATAGATGCACTTTTATGATGGATAGATGCACTTTTATGATGGATAGATGCACTTTTATCATGGATAGATGCACTTTTATGATGGATAGATACACTTTTATGATGGATAGATGCACTTTTCTGATGGATAGATGCATTTTATCATGGATAGATGCACTTTTATGATGGATAGATGCATTTTATCATGGATAGATGCACTTTTATGATGGATAGATGCACTTTTATGATGGATAGATGCATTTTATCATGGATAGATGCACTTTTATGATGGACAGATGCACTTTTATGATGGACAGATGCACTTTTATCATGGATAGATGCACTTTTATGATGGACAGATGCACTTTTATGATGGACAGATGCACTTTTATGATGGATAGATGCACTTTTATGATGGACAGATGCACTTTTATGATGGACAGATGCACTTTTATCATGGATAGATGCACTTTTATGATGCATAGATGCACTTTTATGATGGACAGATGCACTTTTATGATGGACAGATGCACTTTTATCATGGATAGATGCACTTTTATGATGCATAGATGCATTTTATCATGGATAGAT
>NW_027509158.1:0-29189 GCF_051911475.1 Siphateles boraxobius
AGATGCACTTTTATGATGGACAGATGCACTTTTATGATGGATAGATGCACTTTTATGATGGATAGATGCACTTTTACGATGGACAGATGCACTTTTATGAGGGATAGATGCACTTTTATGATGGATAGATGCACTTTATCATGGATAGATGCACTTTTATGATGGATAGATGCATTTTATCATGGACAGATGCACTTTTATGATGGATAGATGCACTTTTATGATGGACAGATGCACTTTTATGATGGATAGATGCATTTTATCATGGATAGATGCACTTTTATGATGGATAGATGCACTTTTATGATGGACAGATGCACTTTTATGATGGATAGATGCATTTTATCATGGATAGATGCACTTTTATGATGGATAGATGCACTTTTATGATGGACAGATGCACTTGTAACGCTAAGGTCAAAGGTCACACAAATAAATGAGGCGGGATCAATCACCATTTGCCAACAATTATATTCCCCTTAGCTCAAGTATACATTTTATCACCATACAACAAGCAAAACCTCATAAATGTGCACCAACTCAAAGTCCAGAGTTATCCCAATTGTCCATGGTCCATCACCATTGTAGGTGTTTAAGATGTTATAAGTACATCGTCCATGTTTGTTCGCCAAGGGTTAATTCCATGGAAAAAGTGTCTTTTGTTCAGAAGTCCAGATACACTTCCACGTTGAAGATAACAACAAGAGCTTGAACAAGTTGAGAACCCTCAATATCAAGCAGATACCAAAACCCTCTGGTCAAAATAAAACAAACAATATAACATGAGGTTCAGCAAGCAAAATACTTTTGCACAATATACCTTTGTTAATAATAAGGAAACAAATAAAATCAACTCACATTGAGAAGTTGAACACAAATGTTCCTCAACAGGGTTTTCCAAGCATGGAAAGAGCATGTGCTCTCAGCTAACAGGTATCCCTAACTCACACTTCCCTCTTCCTTTTACACTCTTGTGTAGAGATAAGGGCTCCCTAGTGCCCTCTAATGGCCTGGAGTAAAATTGCAACTCTCATTCACCATAGGAGACAGGTGACAGTTTACTAGAACTGTTACACACTTTTATGATGGATAGATGCATTTTATCATGGATAGATGCACTTTTATGATGGACAGATGCACTTTTATGATGGATAGATGCACTTTTATGATGGATAGATGCACTTTTATGATGGACAGATGCACTTTTATGATGGATAGATGCACTTTTATGATGGACAGATGCACTTTTATGATGGATAGATGCACTTTTATGATGGATAGATGCATTTTATCATGGATAGATGCACTTTTATCATGGATAGATGCACTTTTATGATGGATAGATGCACTTTTATGATGGACAGATGCACTTTTATCATGGATAGATGCACTTTTATGATGGATAGATGCATTTTATCAGGGATAGATGCACTTTTATCATGGATAGATGCACTTTTATCATGATAGATGCACTTTTATGATGGATAGATGCATTTTATCATGGATAGATGCACTTTTATGATGGACAGATGCACTTTTATGATGGATAGATAAATTTTATCATGGATAGATGCACTTTTATGATGGATAGATGCATTTTATCATGGATAGATGCACTTTTATGATGGACAGATGCACTTTTATGATGGATAGATGCACTTTTATGATGGACAGATGCACTTTTATGATGGATAGATGCACTTTTATGATGGACAGATGCACTTTTATGATGGATAGATGCACTTTTATGATGGATAGATGCATTTTATCATGGATAGATGCACTTTTATCATGGATAGATGCACTTTTATGATGGATAGATGCACTTTTATGATGGACAGATGCACTTTTATCATGGATAGATGCACTTTTATGATGGATAGATGCATTTTATCAGGGATAGATGCACTTTTATCATGGATAGATGCACTTTTATCATGATAGATGCACTTTTATGATGGATAGATGCATTTTATCATGGATAGATGCACTTTTATGATGGACAGATGCACTTTTATGATGGATAGATGCATTTTATCATGGATAGATGCACTTTTATGATGGATAGATGCATTTTATCATGGATATATGCACTTTTATGATGGATAGATGCATTTTATCATGATAGATGCACTTTTATGATGGATAGATGCACTTTTATGATGGACAGATGCACTTTTATGATGGATAGATGCACTTTTATGATGGACAGATGCACTTTTATGATGGATAGATGCACTTTTATGAGGGATAGATGCACTTTTATGATGGATAGATGCACTTTTATGATGGATATATGCATTTTATCATGGATAGATGCACTTTTATGATGGATAGATGCACTTTTATGATGGATAGATGCATTTTATCATGGATAGATGCACTTTTATGATGGATAGATGCACTTTTATGATGGATAGATGCATTTTATCATGGATAGATGCACTTTTATGATGGATAGATGCACTTTTATGATGGATAGATGCATTTTATCATGGATAGATGAACTTTTATGATGGATAGATGCACTTTTATGATGGACAGATGCACTTTTATGATGGATAGATGCACTTTTATGATGGATAGATGCACTTTTATGATGGACAGATGCACTTTTATCATGATAGATGCACTTTTATGATGGATAGATGCATTTTATCATGGATAGATGCACTTTTATGATGGATAGATGCACTTTTATGATGGACAGATGCACTTTTATCATGATAGATGCACTTTTATGATGGATAGATGCATTTTATCAAGATAGATGCACTTTTATGATGGATAGATGCACTTTTATGATGGATAGATGCACTTTTATGATGGACAGATGCACTTTTATGATTGATAGATGCACTTTTATGATGGATAGATGCACTTTTATGATGGATACATGCATTTTATCATGGATAGATGCACTTTTATGATGGATAGATGCACTTTTATGATGGACAGATTCACTTTTATGATGGATAGATGCATTTTATCATGGATAGATGCACTTTTATGATGGATAGATGCACTTTTATGATGGATAGATGCACTTTTATGATGGATAGATGCACTTTTATCATGGATAGATGCACTTTTATGATGGATAGATGCACTTTTATCATGATAGATGCACTTTTATGATGGATAGATGCACTTTTATGATGGATAGATGCACTTTTATCATGATAGATGCACTTTTATGATGGATAGATGCACTTTTATCATGATAGATGCACTTTTATGATGGATAGATGCACTTTTATGATGGATAGATGCACTTTTATGATGGACAGATGCACTTTTATGATGGATAGATGCATTTTATCATGGATAGATGCACTTTTATGATGGATAGATGCACTTTTATGATGGACAGATGCACTTTTATGATGGATAGATGCATTTTATCATGGATAGATGCACTTTTATGATGGACAGATGCACTTTTATCATGATAGATGCACTTTTATGATGGATAGATGCACTTTTATGATGGATAGATGCACTTTTATGATGGATAGATGCACTTTTATCATGGATAGATGCACTTTTATGATGGATAGATGCACTTTTATCATGATAGATGCACTTTTATGATGGATAGATGCACTTTTATGATGGATAGATGCACTTTTATCATGATAGATGCACTTTTATGATGGATAGATGCACTTTTATCATGATAGATGCACTTTTATGATGGATAGATGCACTTTTATGATGGATAGATGCACTTTTATGATGGACAGATGCACTTTTATGATGGATAGATGCATTTTATCATGGATAGATGCACTTTTATGATGGATAGATGCACTTTTATGATGGACAGATGCATTTTATCATAATTAGATGCACTTTTATCATGGATAGATGCACTTTTATCATGATAGATGCACTTTTATGATGGATAGATGCACTTTTATCATGATAGATGCACTTTTATGATGGATAGATGCATTTTATCATGGATAGATGCACTTTTATGATGGATAGATGCACTTTTATGATGGATAGATGCACTTTTATGATGGACAGATGCACTTTTATGATGGATAGATGCATTTTATCATGGATAGATGCACTTTTATGATGGATAGATGCACTTTTATGATGGATAGATGCATTATATCATGGATAGATGCACTTTTTATGATGGATAGATGCACTTTTATGATGGATAGATGCATTTTATCATGGATAGATGCACTTTTATGATGGATAGATGCACTTTTATGATGGATAGATGCACTTTTATCATGATAGATGCACTTTTATGATGGATAGATGCATTTTATCATGGATAGATGCACTTTTATGAGGGATAGATGCACTTTTATGATGGATAGATGCACTTTTATGATGGATAGATGCATTTTATCATGGATAGATGCACTTTTATGATGGATAGATGTACTTTTATGATGGACAGATGCACTTTTATGATGGATAGATGCACTTTTATGATGGATAGATGCACTTTTATCATGGATAGATGCACTTTTATGATGGATAGATGCACTTTTATGATGGATAGATGCATTTTATCATAATTTGATGCACTTTTATCATGGAAAGATGCACTTTTATCATGATAGATGCACTTTTATGATGGATAGATGCATTTTATCATGATAGATGCACTTTTATGATGGATAGATGCATTTTATCATGGATAGATGCACTTTTATGAGGGATAGATGCACTTTTATGATGGATAGATGCACTTTTATGATGGATAGATGCACTTTTATGATGGATAGATGCATTTTATCATGGATAGATGCACTTTTATGATGGATAGATGCACTTTTATGATGGATAGATGCACTTTTATGATGGACAGATGCACTTTTATCATGATAGATGCACTTTTATGATGGATAGATGCACTTTTATGATGGATAGATGCACTTTTATGATGGACAGATGCACTTTTATCATGATAGATGCACTTATGATGGATAGATGCATTTTATCATGATAGATGCACTTTTATGATGGATAGATGCACTTTTATGATGGATAGATGCACTTTTATCATGATAGATGCACTTTTATGATGGATAGATGCACTTTTATGATGGATAGATGCACTTTTATCATGATAGATGCACTTTTATGATGGATAGATGCACTTTTATCATGGATAGATGCACTTTTATGATGATAGATGCACTTTTATGATGGATAGATGCATTTTATCATGGATAGATGCACTTTTATGATGGATAGATGCACTTTTATCATGATAGATGCACTTTTATGATGGATGGATGCACTTTTATCATGGATAGATGCACTTTTATGATGGATAGATGCACTTTTATCATGGATAGATGCACTTTTATGATGGATAGATGCACTTTTATCATGGATAGATGCACTTTTATGATGGATAGATGCACTTTTATCATGATAGATGCACTTTTATGATGGATAGATGCACTTTTATCATGGATAGATGCACTTTTATCATGGATAGATGCACTTTTATGATGGATAGATGCACTTTTATGATGGATAGATGCACTTTTATGATGGATAGATGCACTTTTATCATGGATAGATGCACTTTTATCATGGATAGATGCACTTTTATCATGGATAGATGCACTTTTGTGACCCGCTCTGGCGAAATGAGTCGGAAGTCGCTACGTTCTATTTTGAGATATGGCCGCTTACAGTTATTAACATTGAAAATATAGATTTTTTTTTTTTTACCTTATATGAAAGAAAAGGTCTTCAAAATGAATCTCCCAAAGTTTCATCACCACAGTAATTGCGAAAATGCACTTAAATGGCAGTTTAAGTTGACTTGCAACTCTTAATCTCACAAAGAATATCTCGAATAACGCTGTTTTAACAGCCGGCTCAACCGAGGATTTCGCACAAGGATTTTCCTATGTTTTGGTATTCCCTGAAACGTCATGATCTCAGTTATCCAAATATGGTGTGAAAACGTCAGTCCCTTAACCTATCAAAATGTTCAGAGTCTCCTCAGTTGCCAATAGGAAGCCCTGTTTACAGCCTTGTGCAACGCGATTGGTCCACCTACCATGCTGTCAGATTTTCTCCAAAATATCTCCTTAAAAAGTTTGCGTTTCACTTAATACTTTGTATTCAACCTTGTCATTTTTATAGTGTAGTGTGCCATACCGTGTGTTTAATGTTTAGGGTAATGTCGTCTAAAGAAAGTGAAATAGCTAAAGCATTAAACTCCGTTGACGCCTCCAATTTGCGCTCTGCTGCTGGCCAGAAAGACTGGATAAAGCTGGTGAATGACTACTTTGGATGTAGTGATGTGCCATCTGATGACACTGACGGCGATGAAGACAGTGAAGACAGTGACTTTGACTCACAACCGACTTTGGAGCCTGCTACCCATACTGGCGACGACAACGACGTCGACGACAACATTGAGGACTTCTCGAGCGAGCAGCCTGTCACTGACATAGGCGATGTGGAGAGGGTTATGTCCACCTGTGAAGCAGTGTGTGTGGGTACGGTGAATGAAAACCGAGAAGATGAGATCACAAAAATTTGTGCGTTTTCTTGCAAAGGTTGTAAACTAAACAATGGGCAAGAGTGTTTTAAATCTTTCGAGGAGGACTTCGTTTTCGACCTTCGATTATCCATGGCGTCTCTTTCTGAATACGAGAAAGACCTAATTCTTCTGGGGAAGATCAGCTGTCACTTCCAGAATGATAAATTCACGTGTTCGACGAAGAAAATCCAGCGAGAGCGTCAACATCAAAGGTCGGAATATTACTTGGATGGAAAAAGAATTTGCCGTGAAACATTCAAGTTCCTACATTGGTAAGTAGGCCTAGCTTTACAACCATTACACTTATGCGACTGACCAGAAGTATGTTCTTGATTTTACTGACAGTAGCTTACGTGATGTTCCCGTTAAATTTCAGCATCAGCCAGAATAAACTGACAGCTCTGCTGAAACATTACAAGGAACACGGCTTGAGCCCACGAGTTAAAATGTCTGGAGGTCGCCAGAGAAGAGATCAGAGACTGCTCACACATGACGACATCTGCCGTGTTGTTTCGTTCATCGTGAACTTCGCAGAGCTTCACGCATTGGTTCTCCCTGGTCGCATTCCCGGGTATAAACGTTTTGATGTGAAGTTGCTGCCATCTCATCACACCAAGGCGACAGTTTTCCGTGCTTATGAAAGCGCAATTAAGGCAAGAGGTAGGTGTTATCCAATGTCGTAGTGGTACAATAAGAGGGGGGTAAATGTAGTAGGCTATGCAGAATCAGATGTTTAAAAAGACATGCAGAACATGTTTGATGATGGAAGCTTATTGCTGTGATATTAATCCTGTAAGGCCTGTATACTTGTAAACTTACTCTTAATCATAGTCTGATGGTTTCCAGGACTTAGCGGGTTCAATCTTAAATCAGGATCCAAGTGGGATTTGGCAATGTTAATAGTTGCATTTGAAATTATGTAAATAAGCCTACACTGCAAATAAGCCTATGCTGAAAAAACATAAGAAGATCTACCTTTACTGATTACAACAGCATTAAAAAAAACTGAGATGTTGAAAACAGTGCATTGATACAGAAATTAAGCAAGCCTTTCCCTACTTTGTTTTATCAGAACATCGTGTGGTGAGTCTTGTGACCTTTCGACGCCTGTGGAAGACCCTGGTGCCCTACATTGTGCGTACAAAGCCAATGACTGACTTGTGTTGGCAATGCCAAAAGAACAACTCCATCATTTACAAGTCCGCTAACCTGACTGAGGCAGAGAAATCCAGTCGCTGCAGAAAACAGGAGGATCACCTTGTGAAAGTCACCCTAGAACGTTCACTCTATCAAGAGATGGTCCAGAAAGCTAGGGATACCGTGAAAAACAATGCCATTCATGAACTCTGCCCATGTGATCCATGCTCCCAAGACATCATGATGCATTATTCCTTCGATTATGCACAGCAGGTGCATTATCCCTCTGACCCTCTTCAGCCTGGTCCCATGTATTTTTTGACACCCCGCAAGTGTGGCTTGTTTGGCATCAACTGTGAGGCCATTCCCAGACAAGTGAATTACCTTATTGATGAATGTGTATGCACCACAAAAGGAGCGAATGCTGTGGTGTCATTCATTGACCACTTTTTCAAGCATTATGGCATGGGTGAAAAGGATGTGGAGCTGCATTGTGACAACTGTACAGGACAAAACAAGAACAACACTGTGCTGCAATACCTGCTGTGGAGAGTGCTTCATGGTTTGCATGAAACAATCACATTAAATTTTCTCATAGCAGGACATACAAAGTTTGCACCAGATTGGGCATTCGGGCTGGTAAAACAAACGTATCGCAGGAAGATGGTTTCCTGTCTGAATGACATTGTAGATGCTGTTAGAAGTAGCACACAGACTGGAGTCAACATCGCACAACTTGTCGGGGGAGAAGATGGGAAAGTCGTTGTGAATCAGCGTGACTGGAAGTCATTCCTCAAGCCATTCTTCCGACCTCTCCCTGGTATAACCAAACACCAGCATTACAGGTATGTAGATTACATCAATAACGTGCTGATATATGTAGGTAATTGTTAAAGTGTGTGCGTGTGTGTGTGTGTGTGTGTGTGTGTGTGTGTGTGTGTGTGTGTGTGTGTGTGTGTGTGTGTGTGTTTGTAAGAATGGAGGATTTACTCTTTTTTTTTCTCAATCTTCTGTATTTTCAGAATGAGCAAAGACTATCCTGGCTAGGTGTTCTACAAGGAATTTGCCAATTCTGAGGAACGTGGAATATGTCTGCTCAAAGAGGATGCACCACCAATGCAGAGACCCCCTGCTGTCAAGCCTCCTGGTTTGGATTTGAAACGTCAGGACTATCTTTACCAACACATTTGTGAGTTTTGCACTGACAATACAAAGGACATTACATGCCCAAAACCAGCTGGGGAGGTGAGCTGTTTCACTGAGAAAGAAATATGATTTCTGTGTTTATGCCACACACACTCTCTCACTAACTCACTGACTCTCTCTCAGTCTCCCTCTCTCTCTCTCTCTCTCTCTCTCTATGTAGATACATGTATATAGTCAATGTCTCTCTGCCACACACACACACACAGACACACACACACACACACTGAACAGTCACTCACTGACGTTTTGCCACTCTCTCAAAGGCTTTAAAGCGAAAAAATGTAGTATGTCTGTACTGACTCTCTCTCAGTCTCCCTCTCTCTCTCTCTCTCTCTCTATGTAGATACATGTATATATAGTCAACGTCTCTCTGCCACACACACACACACACACACACTGACATTTTGCCACTGTCTCAAAGGCTTTAAAGCAAAAATTTAGTATGTCTGTACGGACTCTCTCTCAGTCACTCTTTCTCTCAGTCTCCCTTTCTCTCTCTCTCTCTCTCTCACACACACACACACACACACACACACACACACACACACACACACACACACACACACACACACACACACAGACACACACACACACACACGCACACACACACACACACACACACACACACACACACACACACACACACACACACACACACACACACACACACACACACACACACACGCACACACACACACACACACACACACACACACACACACTGACATTGTGGCACTGTCTCAAAGGCTTGAAAGCGAAAATATTGTCTGTTTGTAAAATCTTTGGAGGTATTCATCAATGTTCCTGTTACACATCCAGAATACTGTATTTCAGTGTATTTTAGCTACACTACTGTAGCTAAAATGTCTGTATGTTTGTATGTGATATTTGATCTGCTTATGTTTTTATTGTCCTTTTTAATATATATATCTGTTCTGTCTTTTGTGGTTTTGGACATGAGTCTGTCAAATCAGCTGAATTGAATTGTATTGAATTTAAATGAATTGAATCTCTGTAAAAAGCGCCTTAAATTATTATTGAATTATTTGATAAATATTGAATAATATGTAATAAATATTTTTAAATAATTGATGTTTCAGTCTGATTTAATAGTTTTTTTTAAGTATCTAAATGCCTTTAGTAAAATCATGTTGTAAAAAGACTGGATGCAGCTCTGGATGCCAAGGATTACTGAAGAGGTCATCAAAAAACGGACGGAAAACTTTAAATGCGATTATCTCGGGTTTTCAGTTGGAAAACGGTGCTGCCACGCCATAATTCAAATGAATGTAACTTCATAACCATTTAAGATAGGACTTTGACCAATACATCATTTTAAAGCTTATGTTCTCATCTTTCCAAAGATAGCAATATTTCAATTTTGAGTTCTTGGTCACTGTGACTCATTTTGCTGGATCAGGTCACTTTTATCATGGACAGATGCACTTTTATGATGGATAGATGCACTTTTATGATGGATAGATGCACTTTTATGATGGATAGATGCATTTTATCATGGATAGATGCACTTTTATGATGGACAGATGCACTTTTATGATGGATAGATGCACTTTTATGATGGATAGATGCACTTTTATGATGGATAGATGCACTTTTATGATGGATAGATGCACTTTTATGATGGACAGATGCACTTTTATGATGGATAGATGCACTTTTATGATGGACAGATGCACTTTTATGATGGATAGATGCACTTTTATGATGGACAGATGCACTTTTATGATGGATAGATGCACTTTTATGATGGATAGATGCACTTTTATCATGGATAGATGCACTTTTATGATGGACAGATGCACTTTTATGATGGATAGATGCACTTTTATGATGGATAGATGCACTTTTATCATGGATAGATGCACTTTTATCATGGACAGATGCACTTTTATGACGGATAGATGTACTTTTATGATGGATAGATGCACTTTTATGATGGATAGATGCATTTTTATCATGGATAGATGCACTTTTATGATGGACAGATGCACTTTTATGATGGATAGATGTACTTTTATGATGGATAGATGCACTTTTATGATGGACAGATGCACTTTTATCATGGATAGATGCACTTTTATCATGGACAGATGCACTTTTATGACGGATAGATGTACTTTTATGATGGATAGATGCACTTTTATGATGGATAGATGCATTTTTATCATGGATAGATGCACTTTTATGATGGACAGATGCACTTTTATGATGGATAGATGTACTTTTATGATGGATAGATGCACTTTTATGATGGATAGATGCACTTTTATCATGGATAGATGCACTTTTATGATGGACAGATGCACTTTTATGATGGATAGATGCACTTTTATGATGGATAGATGCACTTTTATGATGGATAGATGCACTTTTATCATGGATAGATGCACTTTTATCATGGACAGATGCACTTTTATGATGGATAGATGCACTTTTATGATGGACAGATGCACTTTTATGATGGACAGATGCACTTTTATCATGGATAGATGCACTTTTATGATGGATAGATACACTTTTATGATGGATAGATGTACTTTTATGATGGATAGATGCACTTTTATGATGGATAGATGCACTTTTATCATGGATAGATGCACTTTTATGATGGACAGATGCACTTTTATGATGGATAGATGCACTTTTATGATGGATAGATGCACTTTTATGATGGATAGATGCACTTTTATGATGGACAGATGCACTTTTATGATGGATAGATGTACTTTTATGATGGATAGATGCACTTTTATGATGGATAGATGCACTTTTATCATGGATAGATGCACTTTTATGATGGACAGATGCACTTTTATGATGGATAGATGCACTTTTATGATGGATAGATGCACTTTTATGATGGATAGATGCACTTTTATCATGGATAGATGCACTTTTATCATGGACAGATGCACTTTTATCATGGATAGATGCACTTTTATGATGGACAGATGCACTTTTATGATGGACAGATGCACTTTTATCATGGATAGATGCACTTTTATGATGGATAGATACACTTTTATGATGGATAGATGCACTTTTATCATGGATAGATGCACTTTTATCATGGATAGATGCACTTTTATGATGGACAGATGCACTTTTATGATGGACAGATGCACTTTTATGATGGATAGATGCACTTTTATGATGGATAGATGCACTTTTATGATGGATAGATGCACTTTTATCATGGATAGATGCACTTTTATGATGGATAGATACACTTTTATGATGGATAGATGCACTTTTCTGATGGATAGATGCATTTTATCATGGATAGATGCACTTTTATGATGGATAGATGCATTTTATCATGGATAGATGCACTTTTATGATGGATAGATGCACTTTTATGATGGATAGATGCATTTTATCATGGATAGATGCACTTTTATGATGGACAGATGCACTTTTATGATGGACAGATGCACTTTTATCATGGATAGATGCACTTTTATGATGGACAGATGCACTTTTATGATGGACAGATGCACTTTTATGATGGATAGATGCACTTTTATGATGGACAGATGCACTTTTATGATGGACAGATGCACTTTTATCATGGATAGATGCACTTTTATGATGCATAGATGCACTTTTATGATGGACAGATGCACTTTTATGATGGACAGATGCACTTTTATCATGGATAGATGCACTTTTATGATGCATAGATGCATTTTATCATGGATAGATGCACTTTTATGATGGATAGATGCACTTTTATGATGGATAGATGCATTTTATCATGGATAGATGCACTTTTATCATGGATAGATGCACTTTTATGATGGACAGATGCACTTTTATGATGGATAGATGCACTTTTATCATGGATAGATGCACTTTTATGATGGATAGATGCACTTTTATCATGGATAGATGCACTTTTATGATGGATAGATGCACTTTTATGATGGATAGATGCACTTTTATCATGGATAGATGCACTTTTATCATGATAGATGCATTTTATCATGGATAGATGCACTTTTATGATGGATAGATGCACTTTTATGATGGATAAATGCACTTTTATGATGGATAGATGCACTTTTATCATGGATAGATGCACTTTTATGATGGATAGATGCACTTTTATCATGGATAGATGCACTTTTATCATGATAGATGCATTTTATCATGGATAGATGCACTTTTATGATGGATAGATGCATTTTTATGATGGATAGATGCACTTTTATGATGGATAGATGCACTTTTATGATGGATAGATGCACTTTTATGATGGATAGATGCACTTTTATCATGATAGATGCCCTTTTATGATGGATAGATGCACTTTTATGATGGATAGATGCATTTTATCATGGATAGATGCACTTTTATGATTGATAGATGCACTTTTATGATGGATAGATGCACTTTTATGATGGATAGATGCACTTTTATCATGATAGATGCACTTTATGATGGATAGATGCACTTTTATGATGGATAGATGCACTTTTATGATGGATAGATGCACTTTTATCATGGATAGATGCACTTTTATGATGGATAGATGCATTTTATCATGGATAGATGCACTTTTATGATGGATAGATGCACTTTTATGATGGATAGATGCACTTTTATCATGATAGATGCACTTTATGATGGATAGATGCACTTTTATGATGGATAGATGCCCTTTTATGATGGATAGATGCACTTTTATGATGGATAGATGCACTTTTATCATGGATAGATGCACTTTTATGATGGACAGATGCACTTTTATCATGGATAGATGCATTTTTATGATGGATAGATGCACTTTTATGATGGATAGATGCACTTTTATCATGATAGATGCCCTTTTATGATGGATAGATGCACTTTTATGATGGATAGATGCATTTTATCATGGATAGATGCACTTTTATGATGGATAGATGCACTTTTATGATGGATAGATGCACTTTTATGATGGATAGATGCATTTTATCATGGATAGATGCACTTTTATGATGGACAGATGCACTTTTATGATGGATAGATGCACTTTTATCATGGATAGATGCACTTTTATGATGGATAGATGCACTTTTATCATGGATAGATGCACTTTTATGATGGATAGATGCACTTTTATGATGGATAGATGCACTTTTATGATGGATAGATGCACTTTTATGATGGATAGATGCACTTTTATGATGGACAGATGCACTTTTATGATGGATAGATGCACTTTTATGATGGACAGATGCACTTTTATGATGGATAGATGCACTTTTATGATGGACAGATGCACTTTTATGATGGATAGATGCACTTTTATGATGGATAGATGCACTTTTATCATGGATAGATGCACTTTTATGATGGACAGATGCACTTTTATGATGGATAGATGCACTTTTATGATGGATAGATGCACTTTTATCATGGATAGATGCACTTTTATCATGGACAGATGCACTTTTATGACGGATAGATGTACTTTTATGATGGATAGATGCACTTTTATGATGGATAGATGCATTTTTATCATGGATAGATGCACTTTTATGATGGACAGATGCACTTTTATGATGGATAGATGTACTTTTATGATGGATAGATGCACTTTTATGATGGATAGATGCACTTTTATCATGGATAGATGCACTTTTATGATGGACAGATGCACTTTTATGATGGATAGATGCACTTTTATGATTGATAGATGCACTTTTATGATGGATAGATGCACTTTTATCATGGATAGATGCACTTTTATCATGGACAGATGCACTTTTATGATGGATAGATGCACTTTTATGATGGACAGATGCACTTTTATGATGGACAGATGCACTTTTATCATGGATAGATGCACTTTTATGATGGATAGATACACTTTTATGATGGATAGATGTACTTTTATGATGGATAGATGCACTTTTATGATGGATAGATGCACTTTTATCATGGATAGATGCACTTTTATGATGGACAGATGCACTTTTATGATGGATAGATGCACTTTTATGATGGATAGATGCACTTTTATGATGGATAGATGCACTTTTATGATGGACAGATGCACTTTTATGATGGATAGATGTACTTTTATGATGGATAGATGCACTTTTATGATGGATAGATGCACTTTTATCATGGATAGATGCACTTTTATGATGGACAGATGCACTTTTATGATGGATAGATGCACTTTTATGATGGATAGATGCACTTTTATGATGGATAGATGCACTTTTATCATGGATAGATGCACTTTTATCATGGACAGATGCACTTTTATCATGGATAGATGCACTTTTATGATGGACAGATGCACTTTTATGATGGACAGATGCACTTTTATCATGGATAGATGCACTTTTATGATGGATAGATACACTTTTATGATGGATAGATGCACTTTTATCATGGATAGATGCACTTTTATCATGGATAGATGCACTTTTATGATGGACAGATGCACTTTTATGATGGACAGATGCACTTTTATGATGGATAGATGCACTTTTATGATGGATAGATGCACTTTTATGATGGATAGATGCACTTTTATCATGGATAGATGCACTTTTATGATGGATAGATACACTTTTATGATGGATAGATGCACTTTTCTGATGGATAGATGCATTTTATCATGGATAGATGCACTTTTATGATGGATAGATGCATTTTATCATGGATAGATGCACTTTTATGATGGATAGATGCACTTTTATGATGGATAGATGCATTTTATCATGGATAGATGCACTTTTATGATGGACAGATGCACTTTTATGATGGACAGATGCACTTTTATCATGGATAGATGCACTTTTATGATGGACAGATGCACTTTTATGATGGACAGATGCACTTTTATGATGGATAGATGCACTTTTATGATGGACAGATGCACTTTTATGATGGACAGATGCACTTTTATCATGGATAGATGCACTTTTATGATGCATAGATGCACTTTTATGATGGACAGATGCACTTTTATGATGGACAGATGCACTTTTATCATGGATAGATGCACTTTTATGATGCATAGATGCATTTTATCATGGATAGATGCACTTTTATGATGGATAGATGCACTTTTATGATGGATAGATGCATTTTATCATGGATAGATGCACTTTTATCATGGACAGATGCACTTTTATGATGGATAGATGCACTTTTATCATGGATAAATGCACTTTTATGATGGACAGATGCACTTTTATGATGGACAGATGCACTTTTATCATGGATAGATGCACTTTTATGATGGATAGATACACTTTTATGATGGATAGATGCACTTTTATCATGGATAGATGCACTTTTATCATGGATAGATGCACTTTTATGATGGACAGATGCACTTTTATGATGGACAGATGCACTTTTATGATGGATAGATGCACTTTTATGATGGATAGATGCACTTTTATGATGGATAGATGCACTTTTATCATGGATAGATGCACTTTTATGATGGATAGATACACTTTTATGATGGATAGATGCACTTTTCTGATGGATAGATGCATTTTATCATGGATAGATGCACTTTTATGATGGATAGATGCATTTTATCATGGATAGATGCACTTTTATGATGGATAGATGCACTTTTATGATGGATAGATGCATTTTATCATGGGTAGATGCACTTTTATGATGGACAGATGCACTTTTATGATGGACAGATGCACTTTTATCATGGATAGATGCACTTTTATAATGGACAGATGCACTTTTATGATGGATAGATGCATTTTATCATGGATAGATGCACTTTTATGATGGATAGATGCACTTTTATGATGGATAGATGCATTTTATCATGGATAGATGCACTTTTATGATGGACAGATGCACTTTTATGATGGACAGATGCACTTTTATCATGGATAGATGCACTTTTATGATGCATAGATGCATTTTATCATGGATAGATGCACTTTTATGATGGATAGATGCACTTTTATGATGGATAGATGCATTTTATCATGGATAGATGCACTTTTATGATGGATAGATGCACTTTTATGATGGACAGATGCACTTTTATGATGGATAGATGCACTTTTATGATGGACAGACGCACTTTTATGATGGACAGATGCACTTTTATGATGGATAGATGCATTTTATCATGGATAGATGCACTTTTATGATGGATAGATGCACTTTTATGATGGACAGATGCACTTTTATGATGGACAGATGCATTTTTATGATGGATAGATGCACTTTTATGATGGACAGATGCACTTTTATCATGGACAGATGCACTTTTATCATGGATAGATGCATTTTATCATGGATAGATGCACTTTTATGATGGATAGATGCACTTTTATGATGGATAGATGCACTTTTATGATGGACAGATGCACTTTTATGATGGATAGATGCACTTTTATGATGGATAGATGCATTTTATCATGGATAGATGCACTTTTATGATGGATAGATGCACTTTTATGATGGATAGATGCACTTTTATGATGGATAGATGCACTTTTATGATGGATAGATGCATTTTATCATGGATAGATGCACTTTTATGATGGATAGATGCACTTTTATGATGGATAGATGCACTTTTATGATGGATAGATGCACTTTTATGATGGATAGATGCATTTTATCATGGATAGATGCACTTTTATGATGGATAGATGCACTTTTATGATGGATAGATGCACTTTTATGATGGATAGATGCATTTTATCATGGATAGATGCACTTTTATGATGGATAGATGCACTTTTTATGACGGATAGATGCACTTTTATGATGGATAGATGCACTTTTATGACGGATAGATGCACTTTTTATGATGGACAGATGCACTTTTATCATGGACAGATGCACTTTTATGATGGATAGATGCACTTTTATCATGGATAGATGCACTTTTATGATGGATAGATGCACTTTTATGACGGATAGATGCACTTTTATGACGGATAGATGCACTTTTTATGACGGATAGATGCACTTTTATCATGGATAGATGCACTTTTATGATGGATAGATGCACATTTATGATGGATAGATGCACTTTTATCATGGATAGATAGATGCACTTTTAGCCAGATGGATAGATGCACTTTTATGATGGATAGATGCACTTTTATGATGGATAGATGCACTTTTAAGATGGACAGATGCACTTTTATGATGGATAGATGCACTTTTATGATGGATAGATGCACTTATATCATGGATAGATGCACTTTTATCATGGATAGATGCACTTTTATGATGGACAGATGCACTTTTATGATGGACAGATGCACTTTTATGATGGATAGATGCACTTTTATGATGGATAGATGCACTTTTAAGATGGACAGATGCACTTTTATGATGGATAGATGCATTTTATCATGGATAGATGCACTTTTATGATGGATAGATGCACTTTTATGATGGATAGATGCATTTTATCATGGATAGATGCACTTTTATGATGGATAGTTGCACTTTTATCATGGATAGATGCACTTTTATGATGGATAGATGCACTTTTACGATGGATAGATGCACTTTTATCATGATAGATGCACTTTTATGATGGATAGATGCACTTTTATGATGGATAGATGCACTTTTATGATGATAGATGCACTTTTATGATGGATAGATGCACTTTTATGATGGATAGATGCACTTTTATGATGATAGATGCACTTTTATGATGGATAGATGCACTTTTATCATGATAGATGCACTTTTATGATGGATAGATGCATTTTATGATGGATAGATGCACTTTTATGATGGATAGATGCACTTTTATGATGGATAGATGCCCTTTTATGATGGATAGATGCACTTTTATGATGGATAGATGCACTTTTATCATGGATAGATGCACTTTTATGATGGACAGATGCACTTTTATGATGGATAGATGCACTTTTATGATGGATAGATGCACTTTTATCATGATAGATGCCCTTTTATGATGGATAGATGCACTTTTATGATGGATAGATGCATTTTATCATGGATAGATGCACTTTTATGATGGATAGATGCACTTTTATCATGGATAGATGCATTTTTATGATGGATAGATGCACTTTTATGATGGATAGATGCACTTTTATGATGGATAGATGCACTTTTATCATGATAGATGCCCTTTTATGATGGATAGATGCACTTTTATGATGGATAGATGCATTTTATCATGGATAGATGCACTTTTATGATGGATAGATGCACTTTTATGATGGATAGATGCATTTTATCATGGATAGATGCACTTTTATGATGGACAGATGCACTTTTATGATGGATAGATGCACTTTTATCATGGATAGATGCACTTTTATGATGGATAGATGCACTTTTATGATGGATAGATGCACTTTTATGATGGATAGATGCACTTTATGATGGATAGATGCACTTTTATGATGGATAGATGCACTTTTATCATGATAGATGCACTTTATGATGGATAGATGCACTTTTATGATGGATAGATGCACTTTTATGATGGATAGATGCATTTTATCATGGATAGATGCACTTTTATCATGGATAGATGCACTTTTATGATGGACAGATGCACTTTTATGATGGATAGATGCACTTTTATCATGGATAGATGCACTTTTATGATGGATAGATGCACTTTTATCATGGATAGATGCACTTTTATGATGGATAGATGCACTTTTATGATGGATAGATGCACTTTTATCATGGATAGATGCACTTTTATCATGATAGATGCATTTTATCATGGATAGATGCACTTTTATGATGGATAGATGCACTTTTATGATGGATAAATGCACTTTTATGATGGATAGATGCACTTTTATCATGGATAGATGCACTTTTATGATGGATAGATGCACTTTTATCATGGATAGATGCACTTTTATGATGGATAGATGCACTTTTATCATGGATAGATGCACTTTTATCATGATAGATGCATTTTATCATGGATAGATGCACTTTTATGATGGATAGATGCATTTTTATGATGGATAGATGCACTTTTATGATAGATAGATGCACTTTTATGATGGATAGATGCACTTTTATGATGGATAGATGCACTTTTATCATGATAGATGCCCTTTTATGATGGATAGATGCACTTTTATGATGGATAGATGCATTTTATCATGGATAGATGCACTTTTATGATTGATAGATGCACTTTTATGATGGATAGATGCACTTTTATGATGGATAGATGCACTTTTATCATGATAGATGCACTTTATGATGGATAGATGCACTTTTATGATGGATAGATGCACTTTTATGATGGATAGATGCACTTTTATCATGGATAGATGCACTTTTATGATGGATAGATGCATTTTATCATGGATAGATGCACTTTTATGATGGATAGATGCACTTTTATGATGGATAGATGCACTTTTATCATGATAGATGCACTTTATGATGGATAGATGCACTTTTATGATGGATAGATGCCCTTTTATGATGGATAGATGCACTTTTATGATGGATAGATGCACTTTTATCATGGATAGATGCACTTTTATGATGGACAGATGCACTTTTATCATGGATAGATGCATTTTTATGATGGATAGATGCACTTTTATGATGGATAGATGCACTTTTATCATGATAGATGCCCTTTTATGATGGATAGATGCACTTTTATGATGGATAGATGCATTTTATCATGGATAGATGCACTTTTATGATGGATAGATGCACTTTTATGATGGATAGATGCACTTTTATGATGGATAGATGCATTTTATCATGGATAGATGCACTTTTATGATGGACAGATGCACTTTTATGATGGATAGATGCACTTTTATCATGGATAGATGCACTTTTATGATGGATAGATGCACTTTTATCATGGATAGATGCACTTTTATGATGGATAGATGCACTTTTATGATGGATAGATGCACTTTTATCATGGATAGATGCACTTTTATCATGATAGATGCATTTTATCATGGATAGATGCATTTTTATGATGGATAGATGCACTTTTATGATGGATAGATGCACTTTTATGATGGATAGATGCACTTTTATGATGGATAGATGCACTTTTATCATGATAGATGCCCTTTTATGATGGATAGATGCACTTTTATGATGGATAGATGCATTTTATCATGGATAGATGCACTTTTATGATTGATAGATGCACTTTTATGATGGATAGATGCACTTTTATGATGGATAGATGCACTTTTATCATGATAGATGCACTTTATGATGGATAGATGCACTTTTATGATGGATAGATGCACTTTTATGATGGATAGATGCACTTTTATCATGGATAGATGCACTTTTATGATGGATAGATGCATTTTATCATGGATAGATGCACTTTTATGATGGATAGATGCACTTTTATGATGGATAGATGCACTTTTATCATGATAGATGCACTTTATGATGGATAGATGCACTTTTATGATGGATAGATGCACTTTTATGATGGATAGATGCCCTTTTATGATGGATAGATGAACTTTTATGATGGATAGATGCACTTTTATCATGGATAGATGCACTTTTATGATGGACAGATGCACTTTTATCATGGATAGATGCATTTTTATGATGGATAGATGCACTTTTATGATGGATAGATGCACTTTTATCATGATAGATGCCCTTTTATGATGGATAGATGCACTTTTATGATGGATAGATGCATTTTATCATGGATAGATGCACTTTTATGATGGATAGATGCACTTTTATGATGGATAGATGCACTTTTATGATGGATAGATGCATTTTATCA
This sequence comes from Siphateles boraxobius, assembly GCF_051911475.1. Lineage (NCBI taxonomy): Eukaryota > Metazoa > Chordata > Actinopteri > Cypriniformes > Leuciscidae > Siphateles > Siphateles boraxobius. The sequence goes on from NW_027509158.1 coordinate 21,675, forward strand.
TGGATAGATGCACTTTTATGATGGACAGATGCACTTTTATGATGGATAGATGCACTTTTATCATGGATAGATGCACTTTTATGATGGATAGATGCACTTTTATCATGGATAGATGCACTTTTATGATGGATAGATGCACTTTTATGATGGATAGATGCACTTTTATCATGATAGATGCACTTTATGATGGATAGATGCACTTTTATGATGGATAGATGCACTTTTATCATGATAGACGCCCTTTTATGATGGATAGATGCACTTTTATGATGGATAGATGCACTTTTATGATGGATAGATGCACTTTTATCATGATAGATGCATTTTATCATGGATAGATGCACTTTTATGATGGATAGATGCACTTTTATGATGGATAGATGCATTTTATCATGGATAGATGCACTTTTATGATGGATAGATGCATTTTTATGATGGATAGATGCACTTTTATGATGGATAGATGCCCTTTTATGATGGATAGATGCACTTTTATGATGGATAGATGCATTTTATCATGGATAGATGCACTTTTATGATGGATAGATGCACTTTTATGATGGATAGATGCACTTTTATGATGGATAGATGCACTTTTATCATGGATAGATGCACTTTTATGATGGATAGATGCATTTTATCATGGATAGATGCACTTTTATGATGGATAGATGCACTTTTATGATGGATAGATGCACTTTTATCATGATAGATGCACTTTATGATGGATAGATGCACTTTTATGATGGATAGATGCACTTTTATGATGGATAGATGCACTTTTATCATGATAGATGCACTTTATGATGGATAGATGCACTTTTATGATGGATAGATGCACTTTTATGATGGACAGATGCACTTTTATGATGGATAGATGCACTTTTATGATGGATAGATGCACTTTTATCATGATAGATGCCCTTTTATGATGGATAGATGCACTTTTATGATGGATAGATGCATTTTATCATGGATAGATGCACTTTTATCATGGACAGATGCACTTTTATGATGGATAGATGCACTTTTATCATGGACAGATGCACTTTTATGATGGACAGATGCACTTTTATTATAGACAGATGCACTTTTTATGACGGATAGATGTACTTTTTATGACGGATAGATGGACTTTTATGATGGACAGATGCACTTTTATGATGGATAGATGCACTTTTATCATGGACAGATGCACTTTTATGATGGATAGAAGCACTTTTATGATGGACAGATGCACTTTTATGATGGATAGATGCACTTTTATGATGGACAAATCCACTTTTATGACGGATAGATGCACTTTTATGATGGATAGATGCATTTTATCATGGATAGATGCACTTTTATGATGGACAGATGCACTTTTATCATGATAGATGCCCTTTTATGATGGATAGATGCACTTTTATGATGGATAGATGCATTTTATCATGGATAGATGCACTTTTATGATGGATAGATGCACTTTTATGATGGATAGATGCACTTTTATGATGGATAGATGCACTTTTATCATGGATAGATGCACTTTTATGATGGACAGATGCACTTTTATGATGGATAGATGCATTTTATCATGGATAGATGCACTTTTATGATGGATAGATGCACTTTTATGATGGATAGATGCACTTTTATCATGGATAGATGCACTTTTATGATGGATAGATGCACTTTTATTATAGACAGATGCACTTTTTATGACGGATAGATGCACTTTTTATGACGGATAGATGCACTTTTATGATGGACAGATGCACTTTTATGATGGATAGATGCACTTTTATCATGGACAGATGCACTTTTATGATGATAGAAGCACTTTTATTATAGACAGATGCACTTTTTATGACGGATAGATGGACTTTTTATGACGGATAGATGGACTTTTATCATGGATAGATGCACTTTTATCATGGATAGATGCACTTTTATGATGGACAGATGCACTTTTATGATGGACAGATGCACTTTTATGATGGATAGATGCACTTTTATGATGGATAGATGCACTTTTAAGATGGACAGATGCACTTTTATGATGGATAGATGCATTTTATCATGGATAGATGCACTTTTATGATGGATAGATGCACTTTTATGATGGATAGATGCATTTTATCATGGATAGATGCACTTTTATGATGGATAGATGCACTTTTATCATGGATAGATGCACTTTTATGATGGATAGATGCACTTTTACGATGGATAGATGCACTTTTATCATGATAGATGCACTTTTATGATGGATAGATGCACTTTTATGATGGATAGATGCACTTTTATGATGGATAGATGCACTTTTATGATGGATAGATGCACTTTTATGATGATAGATGCACTTTTATGATGGATAGATGCACTTTTATCATGATAGATGCACTTTTATGATGGATAGATGCATTTTATGATGGATAGATGCACTTTTATGATGGATAGATGCACTTTTATGATGGATAGATGCCCTTTTATGATGGATAGATGCACTTTTATGATGGATAGATGCACTTTTATCATGGATAGATGCACTTTTATGATGGACAGATGCACTTTTATGATGGATAGATGCACTTTTATGATGGATAGATGCACTTTTATCATGATAGATGCCCTTTTATGATGGATAGATGCACTTTTATGATGGATAGATGCATTTTATCATGGATAGATGCACTTTTATGATGGATAGATGCACTTTTATGATGGATAGATGCATTTTTATGATGGATAGATGCACTTTTATGATGGATAGATGCACTTTTATGATGGATAGATGCACTTTTATCATGATAGATGCCCTTTTATGATGGATAGATGCACTTTTATGATGGATAGATGCACTTTTATCATGATAGATGCCCTTTTATGATGGATAGATGCACTTTTATGATGGATAGATGCACTTTTATGATGGATAGATGCACTTTTATGATGGATAGATGCATTTTATCATGGATAGATGCACTTTTATGATGGACAGATGCACTTTTATGATGGATAGATGCACTTTTATCATGGATAGATGCACTTTTATGATGGATAGATGCACTTTTATGATGGATAGATGCACTTTTATGATGGATAGATGCACTTTTATCATGATAGATGCACTTTATGATGGATAGATGCACTTTTATGATGGATAGATGCACTTTTATCATGATAGATGCACTTTATGATGGATAGATGCACTTTTATGATGGATAGATGCACTTTTATGATGGATAGATGCATTTTATCATGGATAGATGCACTTTTATCATGGATAGATGCACTTTTATGATGGACAGATGCACTTTTATGATGGATAGATGCACTTTTATCATGGATAGATGCACTTTTATGATGGATAGATGCACTTTTATCATGGATAGATGCACTTTTATGATGGATAGATGCACTTTTATGATGGATAGATGCACTTTTATCATGGATAGATGCACTTTTATCATGATAGATGCATTTTATCATGGATAGATGCACTTTTATGATGGATAGATGCACTTTTATGATGGATAAATGCACTTTTATGATGGATAGATGCACTTTTATGATGGATAGATGCACTTTTATCATGGATAGATGCACTTTTATGATGGATAGATGCACTTTTATGATGGATAGATGCACTTTTATCATGGATAGATGCACTTTTATCATGATAGATGCATTTTATCATGGATAGATGCACTTTTATGATGGATAGATGCATTTTTATGATGGATAGATGCACTTTTATGATGGATAGATGCACTTTTATGATGGATAGATGCACTTTTATGATGGATAGATGCACTTTTATCATGATAGATGCCCTTTTATGATGGATAGATGCACTTTTATGATGGATAGATGCATTTTATCATGGATAGATGCACTTTTATGATTGATAGATGCACTTTTATGATGGATAGATGCACTTTTATGATGGATAGATGCACTTTTATCATGATAGATGCACTTTATGATGGATAGATGCACTTTTATGATGGATAGATGCACTTTTATGATGGATAGATGCACTTTTATCATGGATAGATGCACTTTTATGATGGATAGATGCATTTTATCATGGATAGATGCACTTTTATGATGGATAGATGCACTTTTATGATGGATAGATGCACTTTTATCATGATAGATGCACTTTATGATGGATAGATGCACTTTTATGATGGATAGATGCACTTTTATGATGGATAGATGCCCTTTTATGATGGATAGATGCACTTTTATGATGGATAGATGCACTTTTATCATGGATAGATGCACTTTTATGATGGACAGATGCACTTTTATCATGGATAGATGCATTTTTATGATGGATAGATGCACTTTTATGATGGATAGATGCACTTTTATCATGGATAGATGCACTTTTATGATGGATAGATGCATTTTATCATGGATAGATGCACTTTTATCATGGACAGATGCACTTTTATGATGGACAGATGCACTTTTATTATAGACAGATGCACTTTTTATGACGGATAGATGTACTTTTTATGACGGATAGATGGACTTTTATGATGGATAGATGCACTTTTATCATGGACAGATGCACTTTTATGATGGATAGAAGCACTTTTATGATGGACAGATGCACTTTTATTATAGACAGATGCACTTTTTATTACGGATAGATGGACTTTTTATGACGGATAGATGGACTTTTATGATGGACAGATGCACTTTTATGATGGATAGATGCACTTTTATGATGGATAGATGCACTTTTATGATGGATAGATGCATTTTATCATGGATAGATGCACTTTTATCATGGACAGATGCACTTTTATGATGGATAGATGCACTTTTATCATGGACAGATGCACTTTTATGATGGATAGATGCACTTTTTATGACGGATAGATGGACTTTTATGATGGACAGATGCACTTTTATGATGGATAGATGCACTTTTATGATGGATAGATGCACTTTTATCTTGGATAGATGCACTTTTATCATGGACAGATGCACTTTTATGATGGGTAGATGCACTTTTATCATGGACAGATGCACTTTTATGATGGACAGATGCACTTTTATTATAGACAGATGCACTTTTTATGACGGATAGATGCACTTTTTATGACGGATAGATGGACTTTTATGATGGACAGATGCACTTTTATGATGGATAGATGCACTTTTATCATGGACAGATGCACTTTTATGATGGATAGAAGCACTTTTATGATGGACAGATGCACTTTTATTATAGACAGATGCACTTTTTATGACGGATAGATGGACTTTTTATGACGGATAGATGGACTTTTATGATGGACAGATGCACTTTTATGATGGATAGATGCACTTTTATGATGGACAAATCCACTTTTATGACGGATAGATGCACTTTTATGATGGATAGATGCATTTTATCATGGATAGATGCACTTTTATGATGGACAGATGCACTTTTATCATGATAGATGCCCTTTTATGATGGATAGATGCACTTTTATGATGGATAGATGCACTTTTATGATGGATAGATGCACTTTTATGATGGATAGATGCACTTTTATGATGGATAGATGCACTTTTATGATGGATAGATGCACTTTTATCATGGATAGATGCACTTTTATGATGGATAGATGCACTTTTATGATGGATAGATGCATTTTATCATGGATAGATGCACTTTTATGATGGATAGATGCACTTTTATGATGGATAGATGCACTTTTATCATGGATAGATGCACTTTTATGATGGATAGATGCACTTTTATTATAGACAGATGCACTTTTTATGACGGATAGATGCACTTTTTATGACGGATAGATGCACTTTTATGATGGACAGATGCACTTTTATGATGGATAGATGCACTTTTATGATGGACAGATGCACTTTTATGATGGACAGATGCACTTTTATGATGGACAGATGCACTTTTATGATGGATAGATGCACTTTTTATGACGGATAGATGCACTTTTATGATGGACAAATGCACTTTTATGATGATAGAAGCACTTTTATTATAGACAGATGCACTTTTTATGACGGATAGATGGACTTTTTATGACGGATAGATGGACTTTTATCATGGATAGATGCACTTTTATGATGGACAGATGCACTTTTATGATGGACAGATGCACTTTTATGATGGATAGATGCACTTTTATGATGGATAGATGCACTTTTAAGATGGACAGATGCACTTTTATGATGGATAGATGCATTTTATCATGGATAGATGCACTTTTATGATGGATAGATGCACTTTTATGATGGATAGATGCATTTTATCATGGATAGATGCACTTTTATGATGGATAGATGCACTTTTATCATGGATAGATGCACTTTTATGATGGATAGATGCACTTTTACGATGGATAGATGCACTTTTATCATGATAGATGCACTTTTATGATGGATAGATGCACTTTTATGATGGATAGATGCACTTTTATGATGATAGATGCACTTTTATGATGGATAGATGCACTTTTATGATGGATAGATGCACTTTTATGATGATAGATGCACTTTTATGATGGATAGATGCACTTTTATGATGGATAGATGCCCTTTTATGATGGATAGATGCACTTTTATGATGGATAGATGCACTTTTATCATGGATAGATGCACTTTTATGATGGACAGATGCACTTTTATGATGGATAGATGCACTTTTATGATGGATAGATGCACTTTTATCATGATAGATGCCCTTTTATGATGGATAGATGCACTTTTATGATGGATAGATGCATTTTATCATGGATAGATGCACTTTTATGATGGATAGATGCACTTTTATCATGGATAGATGCATTTTTATGATGGATAGATGCACTTTTATGATGGATAGATGCACTTTTATGATGGATAGATGCACTTTTATCATGATAGATGCCCTTTTATGATGGATAGATGCACTTTTATGATGGATAGATGCACTTTTAAGATGGACAGATGCCCTTTTATGATGGATAGATGCACTTTTATGATGGATAGATGCACTTTTATGATGGATAGATGCACTTATATCATGGATAGATGCACTTTTATCATGGATAGATGCACTTTTATGATGGACAGATGCACTTTTATGATGGACAGATGCACTTTTATGATGGATAGATGCACTTTTATGATGGATAGATGCACTTTTAAGATGGACAGATGCACTTTTATGATGGATAGATGCATTTTATCATGGATAGATGCACTTTTATGATGGATAGATGCACTTTTATGATGGATAGATGCATTTTATCATGGATAGATGCACTTTTATGATGGATAGATGCACTTTTATCATGGATAGATGCACTTTTATGATGGATAGATGCACTTTTACAATGGATAGATGCACTTTTATCATGATAGATGCACTTTTATGATGGATAGATGCACTTTTATGATGGATAGATGCACTTTTATGATGATAGATGCACTTTTATGATGGATAGATGCACTTTTATGATGGATAGATGCACTTTTATCATGATAGATGCACTTTTATGA
>NW_027509159.1:0-20191 GCF_051911475.1 Siphateles boraxobius
AAAAAGAAGCAGGGTTGTGTTTTATATATCGTGTTGTTATAAATATATGCAGTGAAGATAATCAATGTATGCGCACATTTGTGTGGCCATTAGCCTAATATGTTTACGATTTTTTTAAATGAAAAGAGGCAGAGTTGTGTTTTATAACATATTTTGTTTTATTGCTGACGAAAAGAGGCAGAGTTGTACTTTATACCATATTTCCTTTAATTGTTGCCTGAAATAAAGCTACATAAAGCGATAACCGGAGTAGCCAGAGCGTGCTGAGTGACGCGATCAAGAACGCCGCGGTTCCGTTTGCAGAATAACCGGACTCGCGTCCTCTCGTCCTCGGGAGTTCGTTCTCCTGAGTCGAACTTGGCAAGTCTGAACTACCAAGGACGCAAGTCCGAAGTTTGCGTAGGCTACTATTGAGAAACGGCCAGACTGTGCTCCAAACCGTGTAGCGCTGCGTGTGTGTGTGTGTGTGTGTGTGCCTCATGAAGCGCGTTCTCCGGTAATTCATTAAAGCGCATGCTGACACAGCCGGCCAAACGTGATTAGAAAGGCATTTTACTAGATATTTTTTTATTAACAATGCATTTGTAACGCAAGTAACTTAATTTTATTGACATCAGTAACTGTAATCAAATTACATAAATTTAAAATGTAATGAGTTACATTACTGCGTTACTTTGTAACGCGTTATACCCAACTCTGAGTAGATGTTAAAACTTCATGCTGATTTGTACTCGGCTTTCGCCAAGATAAGCACCAACTAAGACGTAGCTTTACAGTAACCTATGCTTCTCCATCCATTTACGCTTCTTTCCATCTGGTGATGTGAATCTCCTTCTGTCTAGTGTTAACACGTGTCAGCACACACAACGGCTGCAACCACAGAAGAATAACAGCAAACAAGTTCAATTCAAAATAACTCACAATTTCAGCTATAACCCTTTTAATTCAGCTCAAAATATCTTACATTGGGTGTCTTTGCGACCTCTTGTGGAAAAAATAATATAACATGATATTTCATTAATATTTCTAGATGGCCTTATATCTCTATGGAGCAAATGAGCTGTTCTTCTGGGTCCTAAAGTCAGCTCTCTTCAGTATGCATTCAGATTCAGATACACGTATACAAATAATATACACACATACAAATAATTTATTGGTAAAGTTTTAGCATTTTTAGTTTGAATTTTGAGCATTTTTAGGTTTTTCTATGTGTACTGAAGCATTCCTCGCATTCCATTCATTCCTAAGGGGGTCAAATTGACCATAAAACTCCTCAAATCAATAATTTTTTTCTTTTTTCTTTTTGTTGTTGTTGATGTATTCGTGGTTCAAGTGCGACAAAAGTCCTGGGGTCTTGGACCTCTCTGATGAACACTCTTTTTTTTCTTTTTTTTTAATCAAAAATATTTTTCCCTTCTAGAGAAGGATGAAGGTTAAAACAAAATCACAAAATGAACTCATAATGGGAAAGCCTGAAATGTTCTCTATATATATATATATTTTCCTGTCCTTCAGCAGTGTTTTCTCTATAGTCTGGGCTGTCTGTTGTTGAATCTCTCGTCTGGCAGAACAGCACAGCTGGAAACTGAAAAACGACTGTAATCTCAGTTGTGTATTGCAGTCAATCCTGCGATTAAATCTTCCCTGTCGAGATAATTAGCATCACCATTTTTCCATTGTGGCGTACATTTTGCTACTTATTTTAAAACCACTCCATGTTTATCACTGCATGGCTGTTGTGGATGAATGCGTCTATTCTGTGTGTCTCTGACGCTGTATATACTGACAGAAAAACACAATAAATGCTGCTATCAGCCACATGCTGGGAGGCTTAATCAAGCGTCAGGAAAAACCATAATGTGCTGATTTCCCAATCACAGCAATCCAGTGCTTCATTAGCCCTTATTGTGCTCTTTAAACCTCTTTCTCAAAGTGATGTCTGAATGCACATCATCTCATCAAACTGATAATGCTACTAAATTAATAATCTTACAGTAAACCTGCATTACATTACATATCAACAGCATGACTTTACACTGACGCCTAGTGGTTGTTCTGTAATACTGCTGTATTTTTGTAGCTTGTCATTTACATGCTGTATATACAGCGCTTTATGCAATACAGAATGTTTCTAAGCAGCTTCGCTGTAAGAAAGTGCAAATAAACCGAATTTAGTTGTTTTCTGAATTATTTTGTAAAATTATTTTTTGCGGAAGAACATTGTGTTTGCATCTGGTTTTACTTATTTGTATTTTTTGTACAGGAATAACTTTTCTTGAATGTTTCTCATCTGTTGATCACACAATCTTTCTGTATGTCGCTCTGACCTCTTAAAAAAAGGAAAAAAGGTTTATTTGCATCGATGGTTCCATAAACAACCTTTAACATCCAGCCTTTTAAATGCACCAAATGTTTTTTATAGTGGATAAGTTATAATGTGAGTTATAAAGTCACATTTGTGTGATATAAAGTCACAATTGCATATTATAAAGTCACAATTGTTTGTTATAAAGTTATATTTGTGTGATATAAAGTCACAATTGCGTGTTATAAAGTCACAATTGTATATTTTAAAGTCACAATTGCGTGTTATAAAGTCACAATTGCGTTATAAAGTCACAATTGCATTTTATAAAGTCATAATTGCGTATTATAAAGTTACGTTTGTGTGATATAAAGTCACAATTGCGTATTATAATAAGGTCACAATTGCGTATTATAAAGATACATTTCTGTGATATAAAGTCACATTTGCTTGTTATAGTCACAATTGCGTGTTATAGTCACAATTGCGTTATAAAGTCACAATTGCATTTTATAAAGTCATAATTGCATATTATAAAGTCACATTTGTGTGTTATAAAGTCACAATTGCGTGTTATAGTCACAATTGCGTTATAAAGTCACAATTGCATTTTATAAAATCATAATTGCATATTATAAAGTTACATTTGTGTAATATAAAGTCACAATTGCGTGTTATAAAGTCACAATTTCGTGTTATAAAGTCACAATTGCGTATTATAAAGTTACATTTGTGTGATATAAAGTCACAATTGCGTGTTATAAAGTCACAATTGCATTTTATAAAATCATAATTGCATATTATAAAGTTACATTTGTGTAATATAAAGTCACAATTGCGTGTTATAAAGTCACAATTGCGTGTTATAAAGTTACATTTGTGTGATATAAAGTTACATTTGTGTGATATAAAGTCACAATTGTGTGTTATAAGGTCACAATTGCGTATTATAAAGTTACATTTGTGTGATATAAAGTCACAATTGCGTGTTATAAGGTCACAATTGCGTATTATAAAGTTACATTTGTGTGATATAAAGTCACAATTGCGTGTTATAAAGTCACAATTGCGTGTTATAAAGTTACATTTGTTTGTTATAAAGTCACAATTGCGTGTTATAAAGTCACAATTGCGTATTATAAAGTTACATATGTGTGATATAAAGTCACAATTGTGTGTTATAAAGTCACAATTGCCTATTATAAAGTTACATTTGTGTGATATAAAGTCACAATTGCGTATTATAAAGTTACATTTGTGATATAAAGTCACAATTGCGTGTTATAAAGTCACAATTGTGTGTTATAAAGTCACAATTGCGTATTATAAAGTTACATTTGTGTGATATAAAGTCACAATTGTGTGTTATAAAGTCACAATTGCGTATTATAAAGTTACATTTGTGATATAAAGTCACAATTGTGTGATATAAAGTCACAATTGCGTGTTATAAAGTCACAATTGCGTATTATAAAGTCACAATTGCGTGTTATAAAGTCACAATTGCGTATTATAAAGTCACAATTGCGTATTATAAAGTCACAATTGCGTGTTATAAAGTCACAATTGCGTATTATAAAGTTACATTTGTTTGTTATAAAGTCACAATTGCGTGTTATAAAGTCACAATTGCGTATTATAAAGTTACATTTGTGTGATATAAAGTCACAATTGTGTGTTATAAAGTCACAATTGCGTATTATAAAGTTACATTTGTGATATAAAGTCACAATTGCGTGTTATAAAGTCACAATTGCGTATTATAAAGTTACATTTGTGTGATATAAAGTCACAATTGTGTGTTATAAAGTCACAATTGCGTATTATAAAGTTACATTTGTGATATAAAGTCACAATTGCGTGTTATAAAGTCACAATTGCGTATTATAAAGTTACATTTGTGTGATATAAAGTCACAATTGTGTGTTATAAAGTCACAATTGCGTATTATAAAGTTACATTTGTGTGATATAAAGTCCCAATTGCGTGGTATAAAGTCACAATTGCGTATTATAAAGTTACATTTTTGTGTTATAAAGTCACAATTGCGTGTTATAAAGTCACAATTGCGTATTATAAAGTTACATTTGTGTGAAAGTCACAATTGCGTGTTATAAAGTCACAATTGCGTGTTATAAAGTCACAATTGCGTATTATAAAGTTACATTTGTGTGATATAAAGTCACAATTGCGTGTTATAAAGTTACATTTGTGTGATATAAAGTCACAATTGTGTTATAAAGTCACAATTGCGTATTATAAAGTTACATTTGTGTGATATAAAGTCACAATTGTGTGTTATAAAGTCATTATTGCGTATTATAAAGTTACATTTGTGTGATATAAAGTCACAATTGTGTGTTATAAAGTCACAATTGCGTATTATAAAGTTACATTTGTGATATAAAGTCACAATTGCGTGTTATAAAGTCACAATTGCGTATTATAAAGTTACATTTGTGTGATATAAAGTCACAATTGTGTGTTATAAAGTCACAATTGCGTATTATAAAGTTACATTTGTGTGATATAAAGTCCCAATTGCGTGGTATAAAGTCACAATTGCGTATTATAAAGTTACATTTTTGTGTTATAAAGTCACAATTGCGTGTTATAAAGTCACAATTGCGTATTATAAAGTTACATTTGTGTGAAAGTCACAATTGCGTGTTATAAAGTCACAATTGCGTGTTATAAAGTCACAATTGCGTATTATAAAGTTACATTTGTGTGATATAAAGTCACAATTGCGTGTTATAAAGTTACATTTGTGTGATATAAAGTCACAATTGTGTTATAAAGTCACAATTGCGTATTATAAAGTTACATTTGTGTGATATAAAGTCACAATTGTGTGTTATAAAGTCATTATTGCGTATTATAAAGTTACATTTGTGTGTTATAAAGTCACAATTGCGTATTATAAAGTTACATTTGTGTGATATAAAGTCACAATTGTGTTATAAAGTCACAATTGCGTATTATAAAGTTACATTTGTGTGATATAAAGTCACAATTGTGTGTTATAAAGTCACAATTGCGTGTTATAAAGTCACAATTGCGTGTTATAAAGTCACAATTGCGTATTATAAAGTTACATTTGTGTGATATAAAGTCACAATTGCGTATTATAAAGTTACATTTGTGTGATATAAAGTCACAATTGCGTATTATATTAAAGTTACATTTGTGTGATATAAAGTCACAATTGCGTATTATAAAGTTACATTTTTGTGTTATAAAGTCACAATTGCGTGTTATAAAGTCACAATTGCGTTTTATAAAGTCACAATTGCGTATTATAAAGTTACATTTGTGTGATATAAAGTCACAATTGCGTATTATAAAGTTACATTTGTGTGATATAAAGTCACAATTGTGTTATAAAGTCACAATTGCGTATTATAAAGTTACATTTGTGTGATATAAAGTCACAATTGTGTGTTATAAAGTTACATTTGTGTGATATAAAGTCACAATTGTGTTATAAAGTCACAATTGCGTATTATAAAGTTACATTTGTGAGATATAAAGTCACAATTGCGTATTATAAAGTTACATTTGTGTGATATAAAGTCACAATTGCGTATTATAAAGTTACATTTGTGTGATATAAAGTCACAATTGTGTTATAAAGTCACAATTGCGTATTATAAAGTTACATTTGTGTGATATAAAGTCACAATTGTGTGTTATAAAGTTACATTTGTGTGATATAAAGTCACAATTGTGTTATAAAGTCACAATTGCGTATTATAAAGTTACATTTGTGAGATATAAAGTCACAATTGTGTGTTATAAAGTTACATTTGTGTGATATAAAGTCACAATTGCGTATTATAAAGTTACATTTGTGTGATATAAAGTCACAATTGCGTATTATAAAGTCACATTTGTGTGTTATAAAGTCACAATTGCGTATTATAAAGTTACATTTGTGTGATATAAAGTCACAATTGTGTTATAAAGTCACAATTGCGTATTATAAAGTTACATTTGTGTGATATAAAGTCACAATTGTGTGTTATAAAGTCACAATTGCGTGTTATAAAGTCACAATTGCGTATTATAAAGTTACATTTGTGTGATATAAAGTCACAATTGCTTTGAAATCGCTGGTGTTTCTGGCGTCACAAACTACCTTGTAACCAATCAGATCAACGCGTGATCGTCAACGAGTGGATCTCTGAGTGAGTGAGTGAGTGGAGGCGGGGCTCATATGCATATTCATAGAACCACGCATTCTAATTGAGGCGAGGGTGTCGAGTTACATTCAAGATATTTTAAGACATGAAGAAAAAACGTTTAAACGTAATTTTCATGAGTTTTAAGCAATGAAATGATTGACTAGTGGAACTTTAAGAACTGACCCTTATATGGAGTCGCTGTGAAAACCCTCTTTGTCAAACCTTTATTTTTAAGAGTGTGAATAAGAGCGTCTGCTCACTGTAAATATGGATTTACTTGTAGTCAGTGCGTATATATACGTTTGAGCTGCAGGTTTGAGAAAGGCATGCATGGAAAGAAGATACAGAGAGTGTGAGGAACCCAGTGGCCCTCAGAAAAGGCCCACAGACCAAGTGGCAACATCTCCAAACTTGTCAGCACAAGCGGGTCGACAGCGCAGTCCTGCCCTCTATACCCGTCACAAGATCCACAAGGACGAGGCTGTTTTTCTTCTCGCACCACATCAACCTGTCAGAGAGAACCGGACCGGCGCAAACACCAGGTGTCCGAACCTCATATCACATCATCCTAACAGTTCTCCACAGTTCTAATGGCTCTTTCTGTGTTTCCTCGAGTGTTGGGTCTCTGTGTCCTGCTGGTGTCGTGGGCTCACTGTGGCCCGGTTCCCCGTCTGGAAGAGCCGGACGGTGTTGTGGATGATGTGGACATGCAGGAGGTTCTGGGTCAGTTCCTCCACATGTTGAACTTGACGGATCCGGGGCCCGGATTGAAGCCACGCTCCAGCCGCACCAAACCTCCTGAATACATGCTGGAACTTTACAACCGATTCGCCAACGACCGAAGCGCCACGCCGTCTGCCAACATCGTGAGGAGCTTCAGGAATGAAGGTACAAGGTGCACTTTTCCTTCTGCTAATCCTGGTTTGGTTCATAAACAGACGTTCCTTACAAAAAGCAAAGGAATCAACCTTGTTTGTTTGTTTTTAACTATTTATGTAGCTTGTCAAGTCACATTTATTTATATAGTGCTTTATATAATACAGAAGAAGCTTCACATTAATAAACAATAAAGTTACAAAATTAATCAATAAACACAGAAGCTTCACATTAATAAACAATAAAATATCAAAATTCATCAATAAATACAGAAGCTTCACATTAATAAACAATAAAATAACAAAATTCATCAATAAATACAGAAGCTTCACATTAATAAACAATAAAATATCAAAATTCATCAATAAATACAGAAGCTTCACATTAATAAACAATAAAATAACAAAATTCATCAATAAATAAAGAAGCTTCACATTCATAAACAATAAAATATCAAAATTCATCAATAAATACAGAAGCTTCACATTAATAAACAAAAAAATAACAAATCCATCAATAAATACAGAAGCTTCACATTAATAAACAATAAAATAACAAAATCATCAAAGATTACAGAAGAAGCTTCACATTAATAAACAATAAAGTTACACAATTAATCAATAAATACAGAAGCTTCACATTAATAAACAATAAAATATCAAAATTCATCAATAAATACAGAAGCTTCACATTAATAAACAATAAAATAACAAAATTCATCAATAAATAAAGAAGCTTCACATTCATAAACAATAAAATATCAAAATTCATCAATAAATACAGAAGCTTCACATTAATAAACAATAAAATAACAAAATCATCAAAGATTACAGAAGAAGCTTCACATTAATAAACAATAAAGTTACACAATTAATCAATAAATACAGAAGCTTCACATTAATAAACAATAAAATATCAAAATTCATCAATAAATACAGAAGCTTCACATTAATAAACAATAAAATAACAAAATCCATCAATTATGAAACAAAATGAGCAGCTGTTCAGAAGACAACAGCTTCATTATTCAGATCTATTCAGTTTAATAGCTGACAATGTTGTTCAACTGTTCATCAATTGTGATTTATTAATTATTGAGTATTTCGGTGTATTGTGTATTTTTTCTAATCCTTTTTCAATGCATGTACTTATGCAATATTTAAAGACTTTTCTTTAAAAAAATTTGAACAAAGTTACTTTTGCAATTTATTATTTGAAATGATAATTAGCATTTTAAATTATTATTAGTAGTAGAATTATTTAACCATTATTTAATTTAAAAATGATGTGATCATTATTTTAATATTGTTTTATATTATTAGTCTTATAATGTTTAATAAATATGATTATTCATATTTGTAAATAAAAAATAAAAATAATGATTATTATAATATTTATATCATTAGTATTATAATATTTTAATACATATATAAATTATTATTATTATTTAAAATAAAAATATATTAATAATTATTTTCATAGGATTTATATATAATATTTTTATTGTCATTATTTATTTTTTTACAATTAAAACCAATGATTATTTTAATAATAATAATAATAATAATAATTATTATTATTATTATTATTATTTAACCATTCTAGTTTTTCTCCTGGTGTTTGTATAATTATAATAATGTATATTGTTAGTATTGTAATATTTTAATAATGATATGAATTATTATTATTATTATTTAAAACTAAAACTATTCTTTAAATTAAAATCTTAAATGTTTCTTGTTTTTCTCCTGATGTTTGTACTATAATTATAATGTATATTTTTAGTATCAAAATATTTTAATAACGGTAATTGTATATTATTTCATTATTATTATATTATTATTAGTAGTAGTATTACAATTAAAACCAATGGTTATTATTATTATTTAACCATTCATTACATTTAGGGCTGCAACAACTAATCGATAAAATCGATTATAATCGATTATGAAAATCGTTGTCAACGAATGTCATTATCGATTAGTTGGTCTGCTTACGTCACGGGGAGCGTTTACTGGTACACACACACACGCAAGGTCTCTCTCCCTCAGGCGCTCTGCCGAGCGCGCGCGCTACACGGTTTGGAGCAGTCTCTTCTGTCTCGCATGCGCGGGAGTTTGAACTAATTCGCGGGCATCAGGGAGCCGCAATCAATATGCGGGAGACTCCCGGGACTTCCGGGATGTCTGTATTTTGTCTCGAGCATCAGGTTGTGCAATCAGTTCGCTCGCAACGTAAGTGATGGATTAAAATAGCGCTACCGCAGAAATAGGTTAAATTAAAACGGTGTTTACAAAGTGAAGCATTAAATACAAAGGCAGCAGTAAATAACAGCAGCAGTAAAATATTGTTTTTTAGTCACTGTACTCAGTGGTTTTCAGCGAATGCTTGTGCACTAATGCATAATTTCTCCTGTCCTTTACTCAAGCCTGTTAGCTCGCTGGGTAACGTTACCTCCATTCCGTTCTCTTTTTATAGCATTTGTCTACTAAGTTTTAATTGTTTTTCAAACGCGATCTACTGCGGCTCTACATTCACACAATTGTTTTCAGTCTTTCTATATTTATTTAATCAATTTATCCTTATATTATTCTTTTATATATTATATATAATATATATTATATTCTTTATCCTTATATTCCTTATATATAATTAATTTTAAATAAAAATTAAATGAATTATATATTTTAGATGTTTTTAGTTTGTTTTTAGTTCAGATATTCACATCTGAACAACATGTCTGTGTAAATTTGTTTTAACAAAAATTGTGTTAAAACATAATATGTTGGATATCATTTTTTTTAACAATAATCATGTTTGTCAACTTGCCATCAGCAATTATCATTAAAAACAATGCAAATATTGATATTAGTAAAACTCAATGTGTGGCTTTTGCACTTTTTAAAGTACACTTTTACACATAAATACCCTGATTTACGGTTTTATTTAGTTATGATTAAAAAAAAAAATCTAATTTAATTTCTATCCGATTAATCGATTAATCGAAAAAATAATCGTCCGATTAATCGATTATCAAAATAATCGTTAGTTGCAGCCCTAATTACATTAAAAATCTAAATTATCTTGTTTTATCTCCTGGTGTCTGTGTTCCTTATCCAGATTGACATCAGAAAAATGGTGTTGTTGTTCTTTTTTTTTTAAAGTTTAATTTCTCAATAAATCGTGTGTTTTTCACAGACCACACCTTGAGCAAGAGCCTGCGAACACACCGTCTCCTGTTCAACCTGTCAGTGCCGCAACACGAGCGCGTGGTCAGCGCAGAGCTGCGTCTGCACACACTCCTCGCCAGAGACTCGACCCAGCGCTTCGGATCCGGATGGAAGGTGAGCGTATTTGACGCGCATCGGGGCGGGCGCTACGGGAGAGGCGAGGGAGACCCGCTGGCGGTGAAGCACGTGCACCGCATGGAGAGCGGATGGGAAGTCTTTGATATGACGAACGCTGTTCAACATTGGCGAAAGCTCAATATCGTGAGCCCCAGGCTGGAGGTTCACACTGAAAATCTGAACGCGTTTAGGAATACGAAGGTAGACCTGGACATTGACAAGAATCCCGATGGACAACACGAGCCGGTGCTAATCGTCTTCTCTGATGACCAAAGCGAAAACTTTGGCATGATGGAAGAGGACAACGAAGTGAGGACAGATGAAGAGCAGGTGCGCTTAAACAACGGCGTCTCGAGAGTCCGGCGCAGCGCTGAAGCGGAAGACTGCAAAATAGCCGAGATGTATGTGGATTTTAAGGACATCCAATGGGACTCGTTCATCTTGGCGCCGTCTGGATATCAGGCGTTCACTTGTCGTGGCGTGTGCAACTATCCTCTCGCTCGCGAAGTGACGCCCACCAAACACGCCATCATCCAAACGCTGCTCAATCTGAAGAGTCCTCAGAGAGCCTCGAAAGCGTGCTGTGTGCCGACCGAGCTAAAGCCCATATCCCTCCTGTATGAGAACGAGAACGGCGTTGTGGTTTTAAATAATAAATACGAAGGAATGGTGGTCAAGGAGTGCGGATGCAGATAATCCGAGAAAGACTGTTTAGTGTATAAAACGTCCGTGAACTGAACGTCCAGAATATAACCGCATTTTATTTAGGCCTCATGTATATTTACTTGTTTTAAATTATTACGTTTTCTATTGCACATCCTACTTGTAATATACAACACACTGCTAAGCATTTGTCACTTATAATGAGAGCTAAATGGTACCACTTTACAGTAAGATTCATTAGTTAACATTGGTTAATGTATTTACCAACATGAACTAACCATGAGCAATACAGTTATTACAGTATTTATTAATCTTTGTTTAATGTTAGTTCATAAAAATATAGCTGTTCATTGTTCATGTTAGTTCACAGTGCATTAACTAATGTTAACTAATACAACCTTTGATTTAATGACGTATTAGTAAATGTTGAAATTAATATTAACTAAGATTAATAAATGCTGAAGAAGTATTGTTCATTCTTAGTTCATATTGACTAAGGTAATTAACTAATGTTATTTAAAGGGATAGTTCACCCAAAAATGTAAATGCTGTCAGTAATTACTCTCCCTCATGTTGTTCAACCCCGTAAGACCTTCGTTCGTCTTCGCAACACGAATTATGATATTTGTGATTAAATCTGAGAGCTGGATCACTCCTCCATAGGCTTCTAAGGGATTGAAACTTGCAGGCCCCGAAAAGTCATTACAGACATCGTTAAAATAGTCCAAGTGACTACAGTGGCTCAATCTTAAGTTTATCAAGCGACGAGACAAAAACAAACAAAAATAACGACTTCTATTTCAACTATTCATTTCCTTCTCTGTGGGCCTCAAGTCAGTTAGCGTAGTGTGATAGCGTAGTGTGATTGCGTAGTTTGATAGCGTAGTGTGATAGCGTAGTGTGATTGCGTAGTTTGATAGCGTAGTGTGATAGCGTAGTGTGATAGCGTAGTGTGATTGCGTAGTGTGATAACGTAGTGTGATAGCGTAGTGTGATTGCGTAGTTTGATAGCGTAGTTTGATAGCGTAGTGTGATAGCGTAGTGTGATAGCCTAGTGTGATAGCGTGATAGCGTAGTGTGATAGCGTAGTGTGATAGCGTAGTGTGATAGCGTAGTGTGATAGCGTAGTGTGATTGCGTAGTGTGATTGCGTAGTTTGATAGCGTAGTGTGATAGCGTAGTGTGATTGCGTAGTGTGATAGCGTAGTGTGATAGCGTAGTGTGATAGCGTAGTGTGATAGCGTAGTGTGATAGCGTAGTGTGATAGAGTAGTGTGATAGAGTAGTGTGATAGAGTAGTGTGATAGAGTAGTGTGATAGAGTAGTGTGATAGCGTAGTGTGATAGAGTAGTGTGATAGAGTAGTGTGATAGAGTAGTGTGATAGCGTAGTGTGATAGCCTAGTGTGATAGCGTGATAGCGTAGTGTGATAGCGTAGTGTGATAGCGTAGTGTGATAGCGTAGTGTGATTGCGTAGTTTGATAGCGTAGTGTGATAGCGTAGTGTGATAGCGTAGTGTGATTGCGTAGTGTGATAACGTAGTGTGATAGCGTAGTGTGATTGCGTAGTTTGATAGCGTAGTTTGATAGCGTAGTGTGATAGCGTAGTGTGATAGCGTAGTGTGATAGCGTAGTGTGATAGCCTAGTGTGATAGCGTGATAGCGTAGTGTGATAGCGTAGTGTGATAGCGTAGTGTGATAGCGTAGTGTGATTGCGTAGTTTGATAGCGTAGTGTGATAGCGTAGTGTGATTGCGTAGTTTGATAGCGTAGTGTGATAGCGTAGTGTGATAGCGTAGTGTGATAGCGTAGTGTGATAGCGTAGTGTGATTGCGTAGTTTGATAGCGTAGTGTGATAGCGTAGTGTGATAGCGTAGTGTGATTGCGTAGTTTGATAGCGTAGTGTGATAGCGTAGTGTGATTGCGTAGTTTGATAGCGTAGTGTGATAGCGTAGTGTGATAGCCTAGTGTGATAGCGTGATAGCGTAGTGTGATAGCGTAGTGTGATAGCGTAGTGTGATAGCCTAGTGTGATAGCCTAGTGTGATTGCGTAGTGCTATGTCACACGTAGGCTAGCTATTGGCCGTCGCTGGTCATGTGTGTGATGCGTGTGGCGTACAACACAGAAGCGCTGCGCTGTTACACTAGTGAACTCACTCGACTTCCACAGAGAAGGAAATTAATAGTTGAAATAAAGTCGTTATTTATTTATTTTTTGCACACAAAAAGTATTCTCGTGGCTTGATAAACTTAAGATTGAGCCACTGTAGTCACTTGGACTATTTTAACGATGTCTGTAATAACTTTTCGGGGAACAAGTGTCAATCCCTTAGAAGCCTATGGAGGAGTGATCCAGCTCTCAGATTTAATCAAAAATATCTTAATTTGTGTCCTGAAGATGAACGAAGGTCTTACGGGGTTGAACAACATGAGGGAGAGGAATTAGTGACAGAATACTCCTTTTTGGGTGAACTATCCCTTTAATTAACCTTATTGTAAAGTGTTACTAACTAAACCTGCTGCTTGATCTGAGCGTTTTCATCTGCGACTCTTCAAGCAAACAACTTGTTTTTCTTCATGCAATGTCAGTTTTGAGATTTTGGACTGTTTAGCTTTTCATAACGTGTTCTTTCAGAGTAGTTGAAGAAAGCATCCAAAATACACTTCCAACTCTTTATTTCATTGCACTTAATTTATTTGCGTCTGTAGGTTTCAATTCCAATGCAAACTCTAATATGTCAACAAAAATAAATAATTTTGACCAAATTGAACAAAATGTGTTCAACGTTCTGGAAATGTATGCAAATGAAAGCATATTTAATTAATAATAACAATAACTAATAATAACCCTTACAAAACTAAACAATTTTGACAAAATTGAACAAAATTTGTTCAATGTTCTGAAAATGTATGCAAATGAAAGCATATTTAATTAATAATAACAATAACTAAAAATAACTAACAAAACAAAAAATTTTTGACAAAATTGAACAAAATGTTCAACCTGGCTTTATCAAATGTTCTAGAAAAGTATGCAAATGAAAGCATATTTTATGTATATTAGATAATGCATAATTTGCATATTTAAACATAACATTTCAGAAAACTTAAAAAATAAAGGTTCCAAAAGTGTTTTTGTTTTCACATTGATGCCATTTGGGAACAAAATTGGTCCTTCAAAGCACCTTTCAGTGATCAGTTCTTTAAAACAACCATTTTTTTTTAGTTTAAAGAACTTTTTTCCAATGAAAAAATTCCATTGGATGTTAAAGGATGAACTTCTAAAACATTCCATTGGATGAACCATCGATGCCGAGAAAGCTTTATTTTAAAGAGTGAGCCTCTTTTATATCTGCTTAACTTCAGCTGAACACAATCAAATAACATCGATTGTAACCCAAACGTTGTTCCTCAGAGCGTGTGTGTTGTCCCGCCCCTGACGCCGCATGCCATGCGAGCCACAAACACGTTCTCTTCCACAGCTGAGATAAGCAGGTGTCAGAACCCGAGAAGTGTGCGACCCCTCACTCAGGATGAGACCTCGTCACAAGTGGTGTGTCGCTGGAGGCGCGAGCCGTCAGATTCCTGAGCGCCAACAGCAACCGTTTCCAACGATACCTTCACTTCCACTTCCATCTAATGCTGTGATGAGCTACAGTCCAGGGACACTCTCAGAAGAAAAGTTCTAGATGGAACATTTAAAGGAGTAGTTCACCCAAAAAAATTTAATTAGCCCATGATTTACTCACCCTGAGACGAACACAATCAGTTATATTAAAAAATGTCCTGGCTCTTCCAAGCTTTATAATGGCAGTGAATGGCCGTTTCTGTTTTGAAGTCCATATAGTGCATCTATCCATCATAAAAGTGCATCTATCCATCATAAAAGTGCATCTGTCCATCATAAAAGTGCATATATCCATCATAAAGGTGCATCTATCCATCATAAAAGTGCATCTATCCATCATAAAAGTGCATCTGTCCATCATAAAAGTGCATCTATCCATCATAAAAGTGTATCTATCCATCATAAAAGTGCATCTATCCATCATAAAAGTGCATATATCCATCATAAAGGTGCATCTATCCATCATAAAAGTGCATCTATCCATCATAAAAGTGCATCTGTCCATCATAAAAGTGCATCTGTCCATCATAAAAGTGCGTCTATCCATCATAAAAGCGCATCTATCCATCATAAAAGTGCATCTATCCATCATAAAAGTGCATCTGTCCATCATAAAAGAGCATCTGTCCATCATAAAATTGCACCTGTCCATCATAAAAGTGCATCTGTCCATCATAAAAGTGCATCTGTCCATCATAAAAGTGCATCTATCCATCATAAAAGTGCATCTGTCCATCATAAAAGTGCATCAATCCATCATAAAAGTGCATCTGTCCATCATAAAAGTGCATCTGTCCATCATAAAAGTGCATCTATCCATCATAAAAGTGCACCTGTCCATCATAAAAGTGCATCTGTCCATCATAAAAGTGCACCTGTCCATCATAAAAGTGCATCTGTCCATCATAAAAGTGCATCTATCCATCATAAAAGTGCATCTGTCCATCATAAAAGTGCATCTATCCATCATAAAAGTGCATCTATCCATCATAAAAGTGTATCTGTCCATCATAAAAGTGCATCTGTCCATCATAAAAGTGCACCTGTCCATCATAAAAGTGCATCTATCCATCATAAAAGTGCACCTGTCCATCATAAAAGTGCATCTGTCCATCATAAAAGTGCATCTATCCATCATAAAAGTGCATCTATCCATCATAAAAGTGCATCTATCCATCATAAAAGTGCATCTGTCCATCATAAAAGTGCATCTGTCCATCATAAAAGTGCATCTATCCATCATAAAAGTGCATCTATCCATCATAAAAGTGCATCTGTCCATCATAAAAGTGCATCTGTCCATCATAAAAGTGCACCTGTCCATCATAAAAGTGCATCTGTCCATCATAAAAGTGCATCTGTCCATCATAAAAGTGCATCTGTCCATCATAAAAGTGCATCTATCCATCATAAAAGTGCATCTATCCATCATAAAAGTGCATCTGTCCATCATAAAAGTGCATCTGTCCATCATAAAAGTGCATCTATCCATCATAAAAGTGCATCTATCATCATAAAAGTGCATCTGTTCATCATAAAAGTGCATCTGTCCATCATAAAAGTGCATCTGTCCATCATAAAAGTGCATCTATCCATCATAAAAGTGCATCTATCCATCATAAAAGTGCATCTATCCATCATAAAAGTGCATCTGTCCATCATAAAAGTGCACCTGTCCATCATAAAAGTGCATCTGTCCATCATAAAAGTGCATCTGTCCATCATAAAAGTGCATCTATCCATCATAAAAGTGCATCTGTCCATCATAAAAGTGCATCTATCCATCATAAAAGTGCATCTATCCATCATAAAAGTGCATCTATCATCATAAAAGTGCATCTGTTCATCATAAAAGTGCACCTGTCCATCATAAAAGTGCATCTGTCCATCATAAAAGTGCATCTATCCATCATAAAAGTGCATCTATCCATCATAAAAGTGCATCTGTCCATCATAAAAGTGCACCTGTCCATCATAAAAGTGCATCTGTCCATCATAAAAGTGCATCTGTCCATCATAAAAGTGGATCTATCCATCATAAAAGTGCATCTATCATCATAAAAGTGCATTGTCCATCATAAAAGTGCATCTATCCATCATAAAAGTGCACCTGTCCATCATAAAAGTGCATCTGTCCATCATAAAAGTGCATCTATCCATCATAAAAGTGTATCTGTCCATCATAAAAGTGCATCTATCCATCATAAAAGTGCATCTGTCCATCATAAAAGTGCATCTGTCCATCATAAAAGTGCATCTATCCATCATAAAAGTGCATCTATCATCATAAAAGTCCATTGTCCATCATAAAAGTGCATCTATCCATCATAAAAGTGCACCTGTCCATCATAAAAGTGCATCTGTCCATCATAAAAGTGCATCTATCCATCATAAAAGTGTATCTGTCCATCATAAAAGTGCATCTATCCATCATAAAAGTGCATCTGTCCATCATAAAAGTGCATCTGTCCATCATAAAAGTGCATCTGTCCATCATAAAAGTGCATCTATCCATCATAAAAGTGCATCTGTCCATCATAAAAGTGCATCCATCCATCATAAAAGTGTATCTATCCATCATAAAAGTGCATCTATCCATCATAAAAGTGCATCTGTCCATCATAAAAGTGCATCTATCCATCATAAAAGTGCATCTGTCCATCATAAAAGTGCATCTGTCCATCATAAAAGTGCATCTATCCATCATAAAAGTGCATCTATCCATCATAAAAGTGCATCTGTCCATCATAAAAGTGCATCTGTCCATCATAAAAGTGCATCTATCCATCATAAAAGTGCATCTGTCCATCATAAAAGTGCATCTGTCCATCATAAAAGTGCATCTATCCATCATAAAAGTGCATCTATCCATCATAAAAGTGCATCTGTCCATCATAAAAGTGCATCTGTCCATCATAAAAGTGCATCTGTCCATCATAAAAGTGCATCTGTCCATCATAAAAGTGCATCCATCCATCATAAAAGTGTATCTATCCATCATAAAAGTGCATCTATCCATCATAAAAGTGCATCTGTCCATCATAAAAGTGCATCTATCCATCATAAAAGTGCATCTGTCCATCATAAAAGTGCATCTATCCATCATAAAAGTGCATCTATCCATCATAAAAGTGCATCTGTCCATCATAAAAGTGCATCTGTCCATCATAAAAGTGCATCTATCCATCATAAAAGTGCATCTATCCATCATAAAAGTGCATCTGTCCATCATAAAAGTGCATCTATCCATCATAAAAGTGCATCTGTCCATCATAAAAGTGCATCTATCCATCATAAAAGTGCATCTGTCCATCATAAAAGTGCATCTATCCATCATAAAAGTGCATCTATCCATCATAAAAGTGCATCTGTCCATCATAAAAGTGCATCTATCCATCATAAAAGTGCATCTATCCATCATAAAAGTGCATCTGTCCATCATAAAAGTGCATCTATCCATCATAAAAGTGCATCTGTCCATCATAAAAGTGCATCTGTCCATCATAAAAGTGCATCTATCCATCATAAAAGTGCATCTATCCATCATAAAAGTGCATCTATCCATCATAAAAGTGCATCTGTCCATCATAAAAGTGCATCTATCCATCATAAAAGTGCATCTGTCCATCATAAAAGTGCATCTGTCCATCATAAAAGTGCATCTATCCATCATAAAAGTGCATCTGTCCATCATAAAAGTGCATCTATCCATCATAAAAGTGCATCTATCCATCATAAAAGTGCATCTATCCATCATAAAAGTGCATCTGTCCATCATAAAAGTGCATCTGTCCATCATAAAAGTGCATCTATCCATCATAAAAGTGCATCTGTCCATCATAAAAGTGCATCTATCCATCATAAAAGTGCATCTATCCATCATAAAAGTGCATCTGTCCATCATAAAAGTGCATCTGTCCATCATAAAAGTGCATCTATCCATCATAAAAGTGCATCTATCCATGATTAAATTTATGATGGACAGATGCACTTTTATGGACTTCAAAACAGAAACGGCCATTCACTGCCATTATAAATAATAATAATAATAATAATAATAATAATAATAATAATATGTTTATTTTTTATAGCGCCTTTCAAGAACCCAAGGTCTCTTCACAAAAAAATACAAATAGTAGACAGACAAAAGAAACAGGCCGTCAGCTTATTAGGCTTTATCAAGCGAACAAGCAGAGAAGCAGACGGATACAAGCAAACACTAAAAACAATGAACATAATACCCAGGGGGCAAAGGGGGTTTAGCAGACATGGGCTGCTGTAAAAGACTGTCATATAAAAATGAAATCTATGATGTCTGAGGATCACAACCTGGGTGGACAACCCGGTCAACAAGCTGCTGGAAACTTGTAATTAGGGTCAAAACAATACTACCTCAAATTCTGCTCCCCGGAATCACCCAATAGTGCAGTCATTTTATGAAAAAAGGTTGAACAAATTGCAACTGAAGCAAACTCAACTGATTTTGTATCCTCAATATGTCCTGAGTAAGGAAAAAAAAGCCCCGAAGAATCCCATTAGGGGCCATGAAAATCACTGAGTTGATTACTTGCGTCAAGACAAACAACAAATGTATTACAAGTTTTTTTAAATTGTTTGTTAACATGGACAAACGGTGCATAATCTAATAACAAATGTGCCAATTTGCATGAATACCACAACAAATCTAAACATTGGGTATAGCAGGTGAAAATGTTTTTTTTTAATCTTGTTGACACATAACAGTAAAAGACTTAAAGGCATTGTAGGTAGAAATCCCCAAAAATACTTTTTGTCAAAATATGTTTAAACTGTCTTTATATATCAATGCATAATTAAAATGTAAGCACTCTGGAAAAGAAATTATAAAAATCGAGTGTATGTAGTTTTCTCAGGACTGCAATAAACACAGCTCATTATTCCATTAACTCCCACCCCCTCCCTACTCGGCCCCTTCCAAAGCCACGCCCCCGAAACACATGAACGCGCGATCCCGGCCGTTCGCTCAGCTGGAAGAGTCGGACGCGTTTACCAGCTTTACCAGATGTAGTGACATCAAGTCAGAATCACAAGTAATAAAATAACTAACTTTATCAGTATGAATATAAACAATTAATATTGCTGTTAGTACTCACTATCAAGCTCGCATATCGATACTGGTAAAGTTTAAAATATTTGACTAGCTCGTAACGG
>NW_027509160.1:0-23224 GCF_051911475.1 Siphateles boraxobius
GGTTTAAATCACTGTTATTTTAGTGCATTACACGCTGCTCTCGGGGCAGGAGTACTCAATATAGGTTTAAATCACTGTTATTTTAGTGCATTACGCGCTGCTCTCGGGGCAGGAGTACTCAATATAGGTTTAAATCACTGTTATTTTAGTGCATTACGCGCTGCTCTCGGGGCAGGAGTACTCAATATAGGTTTAAATCACTGTTATTTTAGTGCATTACGCGCTGCTCTCGGGGCAGGAGTACTCAATATAGGTTTAAATCGCTGTTATTTTAGTGCATTACACGCTGCTCTCGGGGCAGGAGTACTCAATAGGTTTAAATCGCTGTTATTTTAGTGCATTACGCGCTGCTCTCGGGGCAGGAGTACTCAATATAGGTTTAAATCACTGTTATTTTAGTGCATTACACGCTGCTCTCGGGGCAGGAGTACTCAATATAGGTTTAAATCACTGTTATTTTAGTGCATTACGCGCTGCTCTCGGGGCAGGAGTACTCAATAGGTTTAAATCGCTGTTATTTTAGTGCATTACGCGCTGCTCTCGGGGCAGGAGTACTCAATATAGGTTTAAATCACTGTTATTTTAGTGCATTACACGCTGCTCTCGGGGCAGGAGTACTCAATATAGGTTTAATCGCTGTTATTTTAGTGCATTACACGCTGCTCTCGGGGCAGGAGTACTCAATAGGTTTAAATCGCTGTTATTTTAGTGCATTACGCGCTGCTCTCGGGGCAGGAGTACTCAATATAGGTTTAAATCACTGTTATTTTAGTGCATTACACGCTGCTCTCGGGGCAGGAGTACTCAATATAGGTTTAAATCACTGTTATTTTAGTGCATTACACGCTGCTCTCGGGGCAGGAGTACTCAATATAGGTTTAAATCACTGTTATTTTAGTGCATTACGCGCTGCTCTCGGGGCAGGAGTACTCAATATAGGTTTAAATCACTGTTATTTTAGTGCATTACGCGCTGCTCTCGGGGCAGGAGTACTCAATATAGGTTTAAATCGCTGTTATTTTAGTGCATTACACGCTGCTCTCGGGGCAGGAGTACTCAATATAGGTTTAAATCACTGTTATTTTAGTGCATTACGCGCTGCTCTCGGGGCAGGAGTACTCAATATAGGTTTAATCGCTGTTATTTTAGTGCATTACACGCTGCTCTCGGGGCAGGAGTACTCAATAGGTTTAAATCGCTGTTATTTTAGTGCATTACACGCTGCTCTCGGGGCAGGAGTACTCAATATAGGTTTAAATCACTGTTATTTTAGTGCATTACACGCTGCTCTCGGGGTAGGAGTACTCAATATAGGTTTAAATCACTGTTATTTTAGTGCATTACACGCTGCTCTCAGGGCAGGAGTACTCAATATAGGTTTAAATCACTGTTATTTTAGTGCATTACGCGCTGCTCTCGGGGCAGGAGTACTCAATATAGGTTTAAATCACTGTTATTTTAGTGCATTACGCGCTGCTCTCGGGGCAGGAGTACTCAATATAGGTTTAAATCGCTGTTATTTTAGTGCATTACACGCTGCTCTCGGGGCAGGAGTACTCAATATAGGTTTAAATCACTGTTATTTTAGTGCATTACGCGCTGCTCTCGGGGCAGGAGTACTCAATATAGGTTTAAATCGCTGTTATTTTAGTGCATTACGCGCTGCTCTCGGGGCAGGAGTACTCAATATAGGTTTAAATCACTGTTATTTTAGTGCATTACACGCTGCTCTCAGGGCAGGAGTACTCAATATAGGTTTAAATCACTGTTATTTTAGTGCATTACGCGCTGCTCTCGGGGCAGGAGTACTCAATATAGGTTTAAATCACTGTTATTTTAGTGCATTACGCGCTGCTCTCGGGGCAGGAGTACTCAATATAGGTTTAAATCGCTGTTATTTTAGTGCATTACGCGCTCCTCTCGGGGCAGGAGTACTCAATATAGGTTTAAATCACTGTTATTTTAGTGCATTACGCGCTGCTCTCGGGGCAGGAGTACTCAATATAGGTTTAAATCACTGTTATTTTAGTGCATTACACGCTGCTCTCGGGGCAGGAGTACTCAATATAGGTTTAAATCACTGTTATTTTAGTGCATTACGCTCTGCTCTCGGGGCAGGAGTACTCAATATAGGTTTAAATCGCTGTTATTTTAGTGCATTACGCGCTGCTCTCGGGGCAGGAGTACTCAATATAGGTTTAAATCGCTCTTATTTTAGTGCATTACGCGCTGCTCTCGGGGCAGGAGTACTCAATATAGGTTTAAATCGCTGTTATTTTAGTGCATTACGCGCTGCTCCCGGGGCAGGAGTACTCAATATAGGTTTAAATCGCTGTTATTTTAGTGCATTACGCGCTGCTCTCGGGGCAGGAGTACTCAATATAGGTTTAAATTGCTGTTATTTTAGTGCATTACGCGCTGCTCCCGGGGCAGGAGTACTCAATATAGGTTTAAATTCCTTTTATTTTAGTGCATTACGCGCTGCTCTCGGGGCAGGAGTACTCAATATAGGTTTAAATCGCTGTTATTTTAGTGCATTACACGCTGCTCTCGGGGCAGGAGTACTCAATATAGGTTTAAATTGCTGTTATTTTAGTGGATTACGCGCTGCTCCCGGGGCAGGAGTACTCAATATAGGTTTAAATCGCTGTTATTTTCGGAGCACTATGAAGTAGGGTATTCCTGCAAAACTGGAGGCTGCAGTTTCAGAGGACCCTAGTTTTTTTATTTTATTTTTTATGTATTAGCAGTTTATAATATTTTATAGCACTTACTATTTAATTCTGTATTTATTATTTTTCAGGGATAATTTAGTTGTTTAATGGTAAAATTTAATTGATATATTGTCATAATAACCAACCCCTCACCCTAAACATACACAGTGATAACCCTCTTGAAATATTTAACTTAAGTTTGTTTTAAAAAAATGAGCAACTATATTCAAGACTCAGTTGTCTTGGAAAAATTATTTTCTGTGTACGTGTGACACTCTCAATTCATTAGCCGCAGTGTGGTGCATCTCGTCTATTGTGCGTCTATTAGTAGCCTACGTTAATTGAAAATAATTTGAAAACCAGTTTACAACATCCAGCAGTACAATTAACTGTAGTGTAGCAGCCTAGTATTAGGTCCATTGAATAGGCATTTATAATTTTTTTGTCAAGTCCATTATATCTGAATATATATATATATATATATACATATATATATATATATATAATATATATAGGATCGTCTGCCTCTCCCTCGTAATTAGCGCCGCCCCGTCCCATAATTCGCCGCCCTTCGCCAGGTTCCCGACTGGAGTGGGTGTGTTTGGAGAGGAGGGGCGCTGAAGAGGAGAATTGGCGGCGTGTGATGAGGCACACCTGACGAGAATGAAGCCTCATCACCGCGGCTGTTAAATGCCTCTTCCCTGTGCATGCACACTGGTGTCCTCGTGGGTCCAGGAAGGGAGCGCGGAGGGATTCCCACGCCGCCGGAGCCGTGAGTCGCCGGACCCGCAGAGTGAAGATAAGTCATATTTCTGGATTCTATAGACTCTCAGCTACAAGGTGGATTCATTGACAATACACTTCTTGAGACACTTGTATGTGTTCTGATGTGATATATCACCAAGAAATACAAAAACGGAAGTTCAAATGTTTTGTTTTTTATTATATAAAAAGGGTAGCCTATAATGAATAAGGGATTTTACATCAAATATTGATTTCCTCAAAGGCTTTAGAACACCTGAAATAAAGTTGGGTGAAAAAATATAAAGAAACAAAATAACTATTTATTTGTTAATTGAATATTCTATGTTCCCTTTACATTTTCTTATAATTTATGTGTCAATTTACCAAACACATCCAAAAACAACCTCTAGATGGCACTGTGCACATCAGTCTATCGCCACATGTGAAAGCAGTTACGCTCTGGCTGTAGGAAGATGTGTGGGATTTATTCCAAACCCCTCCCCTTTTTTATGTTCCTAGGACACCTGACAACGTCGTTGTTTGTTTTATATTGGTCTGTGATTGGTTCACACACCCACAGCATTTTATATCATTAGGTAGGGTAAAGTACCATTTCTCTGTTTTGCATTCTGAAGCTATTAATAGATATGTCAGGGGTGCGCACTTTGACTTTAATTTGTTTTTTTTTACCCATCTGTTGTTGTGGTCGGTGTTTAGCTTTAAAATAACGATATATTCAAGCTGTCAAAACTTGAGCTTGAATGACAGGAAGCGCGAGTGAATTAGAGGGCGCCAGTTTCGCGCCTAAACCAATCAGGTTCCTCGTGCAATTGCAGGACACCTCTTGACTAGGAAGTGAATACTATAAACACAGACAGAACATTAAAACAGAGACTATTACGTTAGACAGTCAAGATTAAAATACATTAACAAATATTAATGTTTGTCATATAGGTCCGTAGGTGTGAGTCACTCGCAATCATGTACGTTTTTTTGTGTCTAAATGATTGCACGGTTTTTCGGCCAGTGTATGCATTTTAATGCACAGTCACAAGTCAAAATCATCACATTTTATTTTGTATCAAAATTATTTGACACAAAATAATTGACACGCAATATTAGGCTATTATTATTATTTTTTTGTCATCCTTGATCGTACCGAGCCTCTAAAGTGACATGGTGGTGGAAAAAGCACATTTCATACAGATTACCAGAGAGTAGCCTATTTTCTTTTCGTTTTGAATTGTTTAGTTTGAAAGTAGACATTTCAATATTTCTAGATAGAGGATATATTTCTTCTCATATCTATGAGAGGTGTGGTGGAAATTTTAAACTGAATATTAAGCTAACCATGTTTTAACATTTAACCTTACTTAGTACATTGTTTCAGAGTGTTAGCAGGCTAAGACATTCTTTACTTTAGAAGATATGTGTCAAACCCCTGACTGTGTGTATAAATAACATGTATGGTAAATTAAACTAGACAGATGACTAGGTTAGAACTTGTGATTAATAATGAAGTAATCATTCAAACAAAGTCTCCTCTACCTAGAAACAGAAGAGTCTGCCTATGAAGAACCAATCAATTTAATGTCATTCGCTATACCTCCCTATTCTATAAAAACTGTTGTATCCGTGTTTTCGGTGGGATTCTCAATGGAAATTGACAGATCCTCCGGCCTTGTTTATTCTTGGGAGATTCTCAGAGAACTGCTCGAGAACTCCTGGCCGTAATAAAGAGCATTAGAGGACAATTGCTGAAGTCTGTCTGTCATTCAAAGCTGCACAGCAGGTCAGTTTAGGGAACCAAAGAAGTTAGGGTAAGAGACTCGGCCAGTTGTCGACAGTAGACGCAGAGAGCTAGAGTATAAAGAAGTATTAAGTGTCGAATTGCAGACGCTCAGTGTCGATCAGTAGACGCGACAGATATATTTATTAAGTGTCGATTTGTAGACGCTAGTCAGTCAGGTTTAGGGGAAAATCCATTACAGAGGCATACGTTGAGTTTCTATTAATTTATGAGATACACTCTAGTTCACGAGCAATGCAAGTGATCGCGCCGGCACCTCCATGATTATATTGTCTGCTATATTTGCTTCTGATTTATTAAATCCAGGCAATTGGTTGACACAAACTTTGATTACAATTCATACAAAACGAAATGCACTTAAAATAAAGTCTTTCTACATAACAAACATTAATGCAGTGGCCAAAATCATTTCTGGCCTGAAACAGATCACAATAGTCATATGTGTTTGGAAGTTTTCCTCTCTGTCCTGCAGTTGCCACGCCCCATTTTTCTTTGCCACTCAGTTCCCCATGCAGTTCACCACACCTTCAACTAATTAGCCTCAATCAGTCACAGACTTCATTAGACAGCACCTGTACACACAGCCCTTTCCTTTTGTTCATGCCACATGGAGGAATCCTTGTGTGTTCCTGCTGGAAATGTCGTGTCTCCTGCCTTGTGTGCGTTATTGAACTATGTAAGTTCCATACGTTTCTCCTTTGATGGTATGTTAATTATGACTTGTGAAATTATGAAGTGTGAGCATGATAGGGATGGGCAAATAAAGCCTCTTGAAGCACCGAGGCTTTCCCCTGTTTGTTCCGGGAAAAGATTTGAAGCATTAAGAGTGTCGAAAACAGCGCCATCTTGTGGCAGGTTACATTTGTAGCAGCCATAAACCCGAGTGCAGCGCCGTTGTTCTATCTTTTAGAGTTTTTCTCAATTGTTTACACACAAATTCGGGTACTTGAGACACAATGACCACAACATGTAACTCATTCACCAACCCCCTGAACCAATTCTGATAAACTACAAGCACAATTCCTGCTTTACACTCAAATTGCCATTCTAAAACACACTTTTTTCCAAACACTACACACAATTATCTGCTTTTGGCACAATTTTCATGCATAAAATAAGGATTGGTTGATCTAACAATGAGGTCTAACATTGTCATGGTCTAACAATGAGGGAGGCTGGGCAAAGAGTACAGCAAAATCTGAGCAGGTACACTGTAGCATCCATCAATCCGGACTTTCCGAAATGAGAATAGGTAAGAAATCTACTCTCACTAGAAAATTGCAGTACTGCATATCAATACCGTACTCAATGAGTACAGTAGTACAGTGTTGCCTGTGGACTGTTCTGTAGGACTGTAAAAATACTGTAAAGTATGTTTCAAGTATTTAGGAAATGTATACCTACTTTGTTTTTACAGTATTTTACTATTTGTTTGGCAGAACTGAAACGAGTTTTCATCCAACGACCCATCATCAGTCTGGATGGCCTGAGGAACATCACCAACTACAAGTCACCATCCCCTCGAGCTGTGGACAATCAACACCTGGCTGACGATTTAAATTCATTTTACTGCCGGTTTGAAAAGCCCTCATTCACACCACACACCCGGTATGATCTGCACTTCACACATTCATCATCACCTCCTGCACTCCAATTATCACTCCCCCCTCCTGCCATCCAACCTGAGCTTAAGGTCTGTGTGGAGGACGTGAGCCGAGTCTTCAAAAAACAGAAGACTAGGAAAGCCTCAGGCCCAGACGGCATCCCAAAAAACCCAAAATCACTGGACTTAATGACTACAGACCTGTCGCTCTCACGTCTGTGGTCATGAAGTCGTTTGAAAGACTGGTGCTGGCCCACCTGAAGGACATCACTGGACCCCTGCTGGATCCCTTCCAGTTTTCTTACATAGCAAACAGGTCTGTGGATGATGCAGTCAACATGGGACTGCATTATATCCTGCAACATCTCGACAGACCAGGGACTTATGCAAGGATCCTCTTTGTGGACTTCAGTTCGGCCTTCAATACCATCATGCCTGGTCTTCTCACAGCCAAACTGACCCAGCTCTCCATACCATCCTCGATCTGTCAGTGGATAACCAGCTTCCTGACGGACCGGCAGCAGCGAGTGAGACTGGGGAAACACACATCCAAGACACTCACAATCAGCACCGGAGCCCCCCAAGGGTGCGTTCTCTCCCCACTGCTCTTCTCCCTGTACACTAATGACTGCACTTCTAAAGACCCCACTGTCAAGCTCCTGAAATTTGCAGACGACACCACTGTCATCGGTCTCATCCAAAACGGTGACGAGTCTGCTTACAGACTGGAGGTTGAACAGCTGGCTGTCTGGTGCAGTTATAACAACCTTGAGCTGAACACGCTCAAAACAGTGGAGATGATCGTGGACTTCAGGAGGAACAGCTCAGCACTCCCCCCACTCACCATCATGAACAGCACTGTGGAAGCAGTGGAGTCATTCAGGTTCCTGGGCACTATCATCTCTCAGGACCTGAAGTGAGACAATCACATTGACTCCACTGTGAAAAAGGCCCAGCAGAGACTGTACTTCCTTCGCCAGCTGAGGAAGTTCAACCTGCTGCTGATTCAGTTCTACTCAGCCGTCATTGAGTCTGTCTTGTGCGCTTCCATCACTGTCTGGTTTGGTTCAGCTACCAAATCAGACATCAGGAGACTACAACGGACAGTCCGGACTGCGGAGAGGATCATTGGTGCCCCCCTGCCAAACCTCCAGGACCTGTACTCTTCCAGAGTGAGGAAGAGAGCAGGTAAAATCATCGCAGACTCCACTCACCCTGGACACCACCTGTTCGAACTGTTACCGTCAAGACGGAGACTCAGATCACTGGCCACAAGAACATCTCGGCACAGGAACAGTTTCTTCTCACAGGCCATTTCCCTCCTGAACAGTTAACACTCCTCCCAAGGCATATGCCTGTAAGTGCAATACTCCCACTGTTTAGTGCAATATCCTACAACTCAGGTGATACTTATATGTAGATTTATTTATTTATAATATTCAAAACACTGTAAATAGGTTCATAATCTGTAAATCTGAAAATGTCTATTCTGACTAAACCCAACTGTGATAGTTTTATTCTCATATATTTATATTTTTATTTTTTATTCTTATAATTTGTAGTATTATGTTTCATGTTGTATTTGTATATGTCCACTGGAAGCCTCAGTACCAAAACAAATTCCTTGTGTGTGCAAGCACACTTGGCAATAAAGCTCTTTCTGATTCTGATTCTGAAAGATTACCAACACAAGGTGGTCGGGAACGTGTTCTGTCTCCTGAACAGGAAACTGAAATCATAAACATGGTCCTAGAAAACAACGCCATAACATTACAGCAAATACAAAGAAAAATAATAGAAAACAATGACACATTTGAAAATATTGATAGGGTAAGCTTATCAACACTGGACCGTGTCTTGCGCAGAAATCATCTCAGGATGTAGAAGGTCTACAGGGTGCCATTTGAACGCAATTCAGAAAGAGTCAAAGAATTGCGATATAACTATGTGCAAGTACATCTCACAATTGATGCATACTCCCAACACTGTATACGGTAAATACACATATCAATATTGTAATCATAATGATTGTGCTTCACAATAGTGACCACTCCATGTCTATGTCTAATATTGTCATGTGTTTTTCATAGAGTCCTTGAGCTAGAGGTGGCTGAAGTGGAGCACCAGTTCATCTTCATTGATGAGGTTGGGTTCAACCTCACAAAGAGACGAAAGAGGGGAAGCAATATCATCGGCCAGCGTGCCATTGTTGAAGTCCCAGGCCAGCGCGGAGGGAACATCACAATGTGTGCAGCGATATCCCACCACCATCCATCACCATGCTACCCTTGGCCCCTACAACACCGCCCATCTGATCACATTCCTGGACACCCTACACAACACACTTATTCCACCAGATCATGTAGATGGCCCAGAGCAGCTCAGGTACATTGTCATTTGGGACAACGTAAGTTTCCACAGAGCTGCTCTGCTTTGTAACTGGTTCACTGCCCAACCACGCTTTTTAGTTGTTTATCTCCCTCCATATTCTCCATTCCTAAAATTTTTTCTGCCTGGAGATGTAAAGTGTATGACCGAAATCCACAAACGCGTATACCTCTTCTCCAAGATATGGAGGACGTGTAGCAGGGATATGTTACACCAGATTATAAATCATTTTGTTTTAATTATTTGTTTTGGGGCATTTTATTTTGAAAGACGTTTGTGTGCTCTTACCAAAGGTATTCATCACAGTATGCACGTCGGCTGACGTCATACGTACGAGTGAGGTTCAAACAGCAGTGCAATCGGAGATTCATCCTCTTTCCTGCAATGTCACTTGAGGAGAGGTACGATTTCATGAGCTCCGTGCACTTGATGTAAAAATTGAGTTAGAAATGTTCATGTCAGGTTAAACAATCAATTGTGAAAGAGTATTCATTGAGGCGTTACATTTGACTATTAGTTCGAGTCATTAACTTGTTAAATTAAGTTTATTTGTGAGCTGTTAATGAGTGAATAGTGCATTGCATGAAATGGCGGCGCGGTGTGTGCGTCACGAGTGAGATATGTTAGTGGCTAAGCGGCTAACGTCTCGATTAAAGGAAATTTGATATATATATAGATATATAGATGTGTATATTTGGTACGCATATTAAATATATTCTAGTTTACATTGCAATTACTGTGTTCTGTAGTTAACTAACTGGTGTATTTAAACATGTATTTTGTGGTTAACAGGCGAAAGAGCTGCGGTTAAGAGTGCCTGTCTGTTTATGCGTTTTATCACACAGGCATTGTGATTAAATTCATCATAAGTACAACCAGCTTTGTGTGGAAGATTATTTTATTCAAAACATCTAAAATAACACAACGCAGAGGAACAACCACTACAGACGCATGTGGAGATATAGCAACTGATGCTTTTAATGGCTGGAATCGCCATGCTAGGCGATATTTCCCCCGCTGCTTGGCCAGGGAAAACATTGCTTGTGATGTGGATGAGATGCTGTGGCCAGATCGCAACAGAAGAGAGGATGCAGCATAGTTTTAATTTTTTTTTTTTTTTACCGTAACCGTGTACAGTAAATTCTTCTGTTGTAGTGTATGTGCAACTTTGTGTTGGTTGGGAATTGGATGTACACTGTGTACATTGTTTTTGTGGGAGAAATAAAAAAAAATATGTTGCTGTGTATTTGTGTGTTCTGAGTATAAAAACAATATTCTCAAAAATTTTACAACACCCTGATGTATGTACTGTCTGTAGTAAGTGTAACACTGAACAAAAAAGGCCCTAAGTCATTATGATGAATGGAGAAGTGTTTTCCAATCATCATAGTGTTTTACATTGAGCACATCAGTGTTCAACTGGTTCTTATAAATGTCTATCCATATGATGGTTTCTGTGTGTCATTTGAAAACAAAATACCATTTTGAGAAGAAATAACATTGTTTTGAATGTAAAGTTTAATTTAGCAGGAGAATTGAGTGGTTTTGCCCATTGTGTGTGTTTATTAATTTGTGTATAGAGTTCTGAGAATACGAGGCATTCTTTAAGAAGATGTGTGTAAACAATCCAGAAAAACTGTAAGCATAAATAAAAGCCAGAGAACGCTAAATGTTCAGTTTTCTGATAATATAATTCACATATTAAAGTGTGGCAATAAATTAAATGTAACAATTATATTAATACTAATTACACTCACCTAAAGGATTATAAGGAACACCATACTAATACTGTGTTTGACCCCCTTTCACCTTCAGAACTGCCTTAATTCTACGTGGCATTGATTCAACAAGGTGCTGAAAGCATTCTTTAGAAATTTTGGCCCATATTGATAGGATAGCATCTTGCAGTTGATGGAGATTTGTGGGATGCACATCCAGGGCACGAGGCTCTCGTTCCACCACATCCCAAAGATGCTCTATTGGGTTGAGATCTGGTGACTGTGGGGGGCATTTTAGTACAGTGAACTCATTGTCATGTTCAAGAACTGATTTGAAATGATTCGAGCTTTGTGACATGGTGCATTATCCTGCTGGAAGTAGCCATCAGAGGATGGGTACATGGTGGTCATAAAGGGATGGACATGGTCAGAAACAATGCTCAGGTAGGCCGTGGCATTTAAACGATGCCCAATTAGTACTAAGGGGCCCAAAGTGTGCCAAGAAAACATCCCCCACACCATTACACAAGCACCACCAGCCTGCACAGTGGTAACAAGGCATGATGGATCCATGTTCTCATTCTGTTTACGCCAAATTCTGACTCTACCATCTGAATGTCTCAACAGAAATCGAGACTCATCAGACCAGGCAACATTTTTCCACTCTTCAACTGTCCAATTTTGATGAGCTCTTGCAAATTGTAGCCTCTTTTTCCTATTTGTAATGGAGATGAGTGGTACCCGGTGGGGTCTTCTGCTGTTGTAGCCCATCCGCCTCAAGGTTGTGCGTGTTGTGGATTCACAAATGCTTTGCTGCATACCTCGGTTGTAACGAGTGGTTATTTCAGTCAAAGTTGCTCTTCTATTAGCTTGAATCAGTCGGCCCATTCTCCTCTGACCTCTAGCATCAACAAGGCATTTTCGCCCACAGGACTGCCGCATACTGGATGTTTTTCCCTTTTCACACCATTCTTTGTAAACCCTAGAAATGGTTATGCGTGAAAATCCCAGTAACTGAGCAGATTGTGAAATACTCAGACCGGCCCGTCTGGCACCAACAACCATGCCACACTCAAAATTGCTTTAATCACCTTTCTTTCCCATTCTGACATTCAGTTTGGAGTTCAGGAGATTGTCTTGACCAGGACCACACCCCTAAATGCATTGAAGCAACTGCCATGTGATTGGTTGATTAGATAATTGCATTAAGGAGAAATTGAACAGGTGTTCCTAATAATCCTTTAGGTAATTGTATATTAGGGGTGTAATGGTATACAAAATTCACGGTTCGGCTCGATACGATACACTTGTGTAACGGTTCGGTATGTTTTCGATACAGCAAAAAGAAAGAAATGCCAGAGAAATTTCCTTGATTTATTTTTTTTAACTATATTTTTATTAAAACTAACATCATGAGGTATGATATATTTTTTACTTTGAGCAATGATGGAGCAATACTCGACTTTTCTTAGAAGCATATAAAACAAAACAGCTCCTTGGACAAAATGAAATGTAATATTGTAGTAATAAACAAAGGTTTATTTTAGTTCAGAATAACATAAGAGGCCGCGCCTACATTTGAAATAACGAGATTTTGGTCAGCAGGAAAATGGTCAGTTTAAAAATGCGTACCGAGAACCGAACCGAAAGCCTCGTACCGAACGGTTCAATACGGATACGTGTATCGTTACACCCCTAATATATATATATATATATATATATATATATATATATATATATATATATAAATAAAAGTAATTTAAATTGACTTAAACTTCCAAAACCCTGTAGAGTAGTGGTCTGGGTTCAAACATTTCGACACGCAAAGTGAAGCATTCACGTGACTGGAAAGTAAGTGAGGCTTTTCGTTGATCACGTGTTTCTCTGAAAACAATACACGCTCTAACACGGAGCTTCATGAGAAATTTCGCTACGAACTCGATACACGCTTAAGCTTCAGTGTCATTTGTAACATCACTAGAGCACGAATATTGCATTCCGTTCAGTCTGTCTGTTTAAATGTACTGTTAGATTGAACCATTCAACTTGGTTTATATTGCTCATGTGACTCTGTAAAACACATTAATACAGTATATTACAAACCTAAATGGACAACTTAAAAAGGGTTTCGTTCTTTTGGTAAAAACTTTATTTTTTCATGGTAAGGATGACCTTTGCATGGAATTGCCCTCTGGCGTTCCTCCCCAGCTCCACCTGCATAATTTATGTATCTTGCTACCATACTCATCATCCAAGCATTATTAGTCCCACTGGATGGTTTATGTAAGCTCGAGTTGAAGCTGGACATGTCTATGGACAAAAGGCAGTTGAAAATTAGTGGTGCATGGTGAGAACATGAACCATGTTCTTGGAACATGTTGTTGTCATTATTGAACTTAGCAAAGGGTTAGCCAAGTGTGCTGAGAGTTCAGGGCCGAGAATGGTTTGTAATTGTGCCGTGCCGTACCAGGCTCAAGTGGAAACACAACTGGAACCTTTTCTGAAGGTGGAAAAGCAGCTTTTGTTTCTCAGCACATACAGATGAACTACTTACTGTGATCTCAGACTGTGGTGATGTGGTTTCTCCACTGCATGGATCTTCATGTGTCGCTTCAGGTGACTTTTAATATAGAAACTCTTTCCACACTGATCACACGTGTGCGGTTTCTCTCCAGTGTGGATCCTCTCATGCCTTTTCAGATGTGATGAAACACTGAATCTCTTGTCACAGTGTGAACACTTGTAAGGTTTTTCTCCAGTGTGGATCCTCTCATGTCTTTTCAGAGATGATAACTCACTGAATCTCTTGTCACAGTGTGAACACTTGTAAGGTTTTTCTCCAGTGTGGATCCTCTCATGTGTTTTCAGATATGTTGACTGTATGAATCTCTTGTCACAGTGTGAACACTTGTAAGGTTTTTCTCCAGTGTGGATCCTCTCATGTGTTTTCAGATATGTTGACTGTATGAATCTCTTGTCACAGTGTGAACACTTGTAAGGTTTTTCTCCAGTGTGGATCATCTCATGTGCTTTCAGAGTTGATGACAGACTGAATCTCTTGTCGCAGTGTGAACACTTGTAAGGTTGTTTTCCAGTGTGGATCATCTCATGTGTTTTAAGATGTTGTGACAGACTGAATCTCTTGTCGCAGTGTGAACACTTGTAAGGTTTTTCTCCAGTGTGGATCATCTCATGTGTTTTAAGATGTTGTGACAGACTGAATCTCTTGTCGCAGTGTGAACACTTGTAAGGTTTTTCTCCAGTGTGGATCCTCTCATGTTTTTTCAGATGTTGTGACAGACTGAATCTCTTGTCACAGTGTGAACACTTGTAAGGTTTTTCTCCAGTGTGGATCCTCTGGTGCAGTTTTAAATCCTTTGCTGTAACAAAAGTCTTCTCACACTCAAAGCACATGTACTCTCTCACACCAGTGTGTATTTTCTCATGTCCATGTAAAGTTTGCAGCAGTGAAAAACTCTTTCCACACACGGAACATGAATACGGCTTCTCCTTCGTATGAACTCTCAGGTGTCTCTTCAGGTATGACCCACAGATAAATGTTTTTCCGCACTGAACACATGTGAACGGCTTCTCGCCGGTGTGAATCCTCATGTGAACATTAAGGGATGATGATTGACTGAAACTCTTTCCACAGTGATCACATGAGAACGGCTTCTCTCCAGTGTGAACTCTTATGTGAACATCAAGATGTTGTTTGGTGTTGAGACTCTTTCCACACTGAGTGCAGGTGAAAGATTTCTTGGCTCTTTGTTTCTTTAAAAATGTCTGTTTACTCTTTGATGGTTTTTCTCCAGGTTGGACATGATGTTCCTCCTTCACTTCACTCAGTTCTTCACTCTCCTCCTTCACTTCACTCAGTTCTTCACTCTCCTCGCTCTCTTCCATCGGGTCTGACATGAAAGAAAAACTCTTCAAATTAAGGTAAAAATTCCATTATGTTGTAAAATAAAACAGACAAAATATTTAGATTTAGCTTGACCTGATATTTGCAATATGAAACCTCCCTTTGGTGACCATTTGTTTAAAAAAAATAAAACCCAGAACATTCTGTACCATTTCATAGTTGAACTGTTTATCTAAAAGTGATGAAGTGCTTGAATGTTTCTAACATGAATGTTCTCCAGCATCATGAATGAATGAAGAATAAACACCAACCTCTTTGTTCTTCAGAATCTTCAGTGTGTTTCATTCTGCAGGTTCTGGATCACTCATGTTCTCACTGTCCTCTTTAATAAACTCAGTCTTTACAGATTTCAGTTCTTGCTGATGCTTTCACGCTCGTCTTCACTTGTAGCTGATGGGAATTTACAGCATTTATTGGATAATTACAGCATTTATTGAATAATTATAGCATTTATTGAATAATTACAGTTGGAGGAGCTTCACTGATGATGAATTGTAGTGGGAGGAGCTGATCTGCCAAAATAAAAAAATATACAAGTTACGGAGTTTGTTTTTATGCTCATGGACATCAGAATATCCTCTCGAAACGCGAGAGTATATTCGCCGCCTGCAGCGCTTAACGATTGCCTTGTGCAACCCATGTTGAGAGACGAGAGATAGAAGACGCAGCACCGCTGAACACTTACGCTGTTTGTGAAATTGCGTCTCGCAGACAGTTTTAATGACTGATTTATATTTAATAATCTGTGTGGATTAATTTACTAATACAACCTACATGCTAAAGTGAATCAGTAGCTGCGATTACATGGACACTTATAATCGGATTGACGGCTCAATCGGACTAAAAAACCTTCATATAAACACCTTAATCGATCCGATTGAGCTCGATCCGATTGAAATTTAGATCCGATTGAAAGGGGTGGTTTACTCCTTTTGTAATCCGATCGAGAGAACATGTAAACACTTGATCGGATTGAAAACCGAAACTAAAAGGACTGCGTTAGTGCAAAGACGTTGAAATAGCGGAATGACGTATGACGCACGGAACGAGCTGTTCTTTCTGTTGAATAAAGTGAATATAAAATGAGTTTTCCGTTATTAAAAAATTCTCATTTCACTCAGCGTCTGTGAAGTGAAGCAGGACAACGTCCCACCAGTGCTTGTTTAAGATTATCATCCATAGACGACTAGTTTTGGGCGCAGGGTTTTACTGCGTGATCAATATAAGCAGCATGGCAAAGCGGTTCATGCTCATCGTCTCCAAATCATGACCAGAGATGGATAAATATTAAGTCTGCTGTTTAAAAAAAATAAAGAACCAATAGAGGAGAATAGTTATGCGCGAACAGCGGCATATTCGTGCAGTGTGCGCATGTCAAAAAATCAATTCCGATTTGAATCTTGTGACATATAAACGCGCAAATCAACCCGATAACTATTTATCGTTCATGTAAACACCGTGTTCGGATTCATCAATCGGATTGATTTCATTCCGATTGAACCATGTAAACGCAGCTACTGTTTGCAGGAATTTCCTGCATTATATATGGGAGACCTGCGGGAATGATTAAAATTATGCGCAATACCCGATTTTTGCATTTACACTATACACTGCTGAAACTACCAAATATAGACGTTCTGACATGGAAAAGGAAGTAAAACAGCACGAAATGCAATGGATACAGATGCGAATTTAATTGGATTGTTGTGGTCTTTTATCGCATTGTATTTGTTTTTTAAGCTTTTTATCTTACGATGGCACTGTAGCCACGAGCGCTTAAAACCGTGCCTCCCAATATATCGTGAAATGTCTTCAAACACCGATTTATTTCTGTAACAACCCTACATTTTTCTCTTCACCCCAAACACTCAAAAGACATAAAACCTCCACTGTGTGTATCCTTAATAAGTCATGTGATCTCAGTTGTTGGTGTCCACCTGAGTTGATGTCACTTTTTTAATGACGTACGACTCGCATTTACTGGGGAATATCCGATTTTATCTCCGTACATGGCACACACAAATGCACGTATCCGATTCATATTGGATATATATCCAAGATGGCGCC
The DNA here is from genome assembly GCF_051911475.1 of Siphateles boraxobius. Lineage (NCBI taxonomy): Eukaryota > Metazoa > Chordata > Actinopteri > Cypriniformes > Leuciscidae > Siphateles > Siphateles boraxobius. The sequence continues at coordinate 16,970 of NW_027509160.1, forward strand.
GTGGATGGCTGCCTCGGTGTGGAGCTCTCCAGCTATTGTGTTGTTTTTGTTCGTTTGTTCTGCGTTTAGTCATTCTTTTCCTATCAGTTTCACCAAAGACGAACTACTGGACATTAGGAAAAACACACCAGAGACCTTTTCTACAGTTTTTGATTATTCGGACGTTTTGCTGGACATTCTCGTCGGAGGGGCAGCGGTGTTGTTCAAACGCGCGTTCAGACGCAAACGCGGGAAGCGAGCCGGCACGCTGGTTAAACTCCGCGAGCGCGGCCTGCGTACTGCACTCCCCAGTATTCATCTCGCGAATCTCCGATCCCTTCCTAACAAAACGGATGAACTTCTTCTCCTCACCCACACTAACAAGGATTTTTTAAACTCTGCTGCTTTGTGCTTCACTGAAACCTGGCTGAGTGAAGCCATACCATACAACGCAATACATCTGCCGGGCTTCCAGCTGTTCCGAGCGGATCGCATCGCGGAGCTAACGGGGAAAACGAGAGGTGGTGGATTGTGTTTCTACATTAACGAAAGTTGGTGTTCAGATGTAACAACACTGAAGAAGATGTGCTCTCCTAATTTAGAGGCACATTTCATAAACTGTAAACCCTTCTACTCGCCTCGGGAATTTTCCTCTTTCATTCTCGTGAATGTTTACATCCCTCCAGACGCGTGCGTGAGCGCGGCGCTACAACAGCTGGCTGAACAAATATCTGAAACGGAACAAAGGTACCCAGACTCTCTTTTAATCATTCTTGGGGATTTTAACAAAGCAAATCTTTCCCGTGAACTACCAAAATACAGACAGCACGTTACATGTCCCACCAGAGACAGTAATATACTGGACCACTGTTACACCACAATAAGAAATGCGTATCACTCCGTCCCACGGGCAGCTTTGGGGCTCTCTGATCACTGTTTGGTTCATCTCATACCGACCTACAGGCAGAAACTGAAATCAGCTAAACCTGGAATACGGACTGTAAAAAGATGGACTAATGAAGCAGAGCAGAATCTACAGGCCTGCTTTGATTGCACTGATTGGACTGTTTTTGAAGCTGCTACCAATGATCTGGATGAGCTCACAGATACTGTAACATCATATATAAGTTTCTGTGAGGATACATGCATTCCTACCAGGACATTCTTATCATTCACTAATGATAAACCATGGTTTACTGGGAAACTCAAACACCTTTGTCATGCCAAAGAGGATGCTTACAGAAGTGGGGATAAAATCTTGTATAACCAGGCCAGAAACAGATTGACAAAGGAGATCAGAGTTGCTAAAAGGAACTACTCTGATAAACTGAAAAAACAGTTTTCATCCAACGACCCATCATCAGTCTGGAATGGCCTGAGGAACATCACCAACTACAAGTCACCATCCCCTCGATCTGTGGACAATCAACACCTGGCTGACGATTTAAATTCATTTTACTGCCGGTTTGAAAAGCCCTCATTAACACCACACACCCGGTCTGATCTGCACTTCACACTTTCACCATCACCTCCTGCACTCCAATTATCACTCCCCCCTCCTGCCATCCAACCTGAGCTTAAGGTCTGTGTGGAGGACGTGAGCCGAGTCTTCAAAAAACAGAAGACTAGGAAAGCCTCAGGCCCAGACGGCATCTCATCTGCTTGTTTAAAAGCCTGCGCTGACCAACTGGCCCGGTCTTCACGCAGATCTTCAACAGATCATTGGAGCAGTGTGAAGTTCCCTGCTGCTTCAAACGCTCCACTATCATTCCTGTCCCCAAAAAACCCAAAATCACTGGACTTAATGACTACAGACCTGTCGCTCTCACGTCTGTGGTCATGAAGTCGTTTGAAAGACTGGTGCTGGCCCACCTGAAGGACCTCACTGGACCCTTGCTGGATCCCTTTCAGTTTGCTTACAGAGCAAATAGGTCTGTGGATGATGCAGTCAACATGGGACTGCATTATATCCTGCAACATCTCGACAGACCAGGGACTTATGCAAGGATCCTCTTTGTGGACTTCAGTTCGGCCTTCAATACCATCATGCCTGGTCTTCTCACAGCCAAACTGACCCAGCTCTCCATACCATCCTCGATCTGTCAGTGGATCACCAGCTTCCTGACGGACCGGCAGCAGCGAGTGAGACTGGGGAAACACACATCCAAGACACTCACAATCAGCACCGGAGCCCCCCAAGGGTGCGTTCTCTCCCCACTGCTCTTCTCCCTGTACACTAATGACTGCACTTCTAAAGACCCCACTGTCAAGCTCCTGAAATTTGCAGACGACACCACTGTCATCGGTCTCATCCAAAACGGTGACGAGTCTGCTTACAGACTGGAGGTTGAACAGCTGGCTGCCTGGTGCAGTTATAACAACCTTGAGCTGAACACGCTCAAAACAGTGGAGATGATCGTGGACTTCAGGAGGAACAGCCCAGCACTCCCCCCACTCACCAACATGAACAGCACTGTGGAAGCAGTGGAGTCATTCAGGTTCCTGGGCACTATCATCTCTCAGGACCTGAAGTGGGACAATCACATTGACTCCACTGTGAAAAAGGCCCAGCAGAGACTGTACTTCCTTCGCCAGCTGAGGAAGTTCAACCTGCCACAGGATCTGCTGATTCAGTTCTACTCAGCCGTCATTGAGTCTGTCTTGTGCGCTTCCATCACTGTCTGGTTTGGTTCAGCTACCAAATCAGACATCAGGAGACTACAACGGACAGTCCGGACTGCGGAGAGGATCATTGGTGCCCCCCTGCCAAACCTCCAGGACCTGTACTCTTCCAGAGTGAGGAAGAGAGCAGGTAAAATCATCACAGACTCCACTCACCCTGGACACCACCTGTTTGAACTGTTACCGTCAAGACGGAGACTCAGATAACTGGCCACAAGTACATCTCGGCACAGGAACAGTTTCTTCCCACAGGCCATTTCCCTCCTGAACAGTTAACACTCCTCCCAAGGCATATGCCTGTAAGTGCAATACTCCCACTGTTTAGTGCAATATCCTACAACTCAGGTGATACTTATATGTAGATTTATTTATTTATAATATTCAAAACACTGTAAATAGGTTCATAATCTGTAAATCTGAAAATGTCTATTCTGACTAAACCCAACTGTGATAGTTTTATTATCATATATTTATATTTTTATTTTTATTTTTTTTATTCTTATAATTTGTAGTATTATGTTTCATGTTTCATGTTGTATGTGTATTTGTATAGTCCACTGGAAGCCTCAGTACCAAAACAAATTCCTTGTGTGTGCAAGCACACTTGGCAATAAAGCTCTTTCTGATTCTGATTCTGATTCATATCCGATTTATTACCACATATGAGTGAGGCCTGAATCCGATCTGAGAAAATCGGAATACATGCGTTTTGTTCCTGCTTACACGTTCACCGGTCATATCCGATCTGTGCCACATGAGAGGAAAAAATCGGATTTAGGTCACTTGAACCATGCAGTGTAAATGGGTCCTTAAGAGTAAAACCAACCCTACAAAAACTCAGCCTAGACAACCACAGCAATCATGCTCTTTGAGCCATTTCCAAAAGATGCACACGTCACATCATTACACTGCACACATTGGTTCCAAATGGAAGAAAGACAAACTGCAAATAGCTTTTAATATATTTAAAAACTGTTTATCGATATACCAGAGTGCTGTTAAGAAAGCCAAGTCTCTCTATTTTTCTAACTTGATCAAGAAACTTCATCAAACTCCTAGAGTTCTTTTTTCGGTTATAAATTCGGTACTAAATCCTTCTGTACAGACTATCCATAATCCTACTAGTGCATTATGTGAGGACCTCTTTAATCATTTTGGGGCCAAAATTTCTAATCTAAGAGCTCAAATACAAGTGACCAATGATGAAATGATGAGTCCATCAGCCTCTTGGACTACTTTTAATTCTATCTCCCTGCAATCGTTAAAAGAGGTAACCTTAAAGCTAAAAACCTCCCCAAGCCCCCATGATATTATACACCCCCACTACTTGAAGCAATTAATTGATTTTCTAGGACCAGGGCTTGTATCTCTACTCAAATGTCTGCAATCAGGGTTGCAATCATCCCTGAGAGTTTAAAATGGCCACTGTCACCCCTGTGCTTAAGAAATCTTGGTAACGCTTCCTTTTACAGTCCTGTTACCCATGTACTTACTATGTACTTATTATAGTAATTATAATTACTGGGTAATAACTAGGTACTAACCCTGAACCTACCCCTAACCCATGTACTTACCTTATATTAGCCAGTACTTTCTAGGTAAGTACACTGTAAGTACACGTAAGTACTGTACTGTAAAAGGAAGCGTTACCGAAATCTTCACTGGATTCTTCTAATTTAGCAAATTTTCGGCCTGTTTCTGTTCAACCAATCATCTCTAAAGTGCTGGAAAAATTGCCTCCTTACAACTTCAGTCGTTTTTAACCAATAATCACATCTATGAGACCTTTCAATCAGGTTTTAAATCACTGCATAGTACTGAAACTGCCCTTGTAAGAGTTCTTAATGATATCCTAATGGCTACTGATTCTGGTGATTCTGTCATTTTAGTTATGCTGGACCTGTCTTCAACTTTTGACACTGTTGATCATGCAATTCTCATCTCTCGCTTGGAGTCCTATGTGCGTCTGGGAGGGGCGGTTTTAAATTGGTTCAAATCTTTCATAACAAACAGAGCCTTCTCAGTTAAAATAGGAAATTTTACTTCCTCTTTACGCAAGTTAACCTGTGGTGTACCTCACGGGTCTGTTCTTGCACCTACTCTTTTCTCTCTCTATTTACTTCCCTTGGGGTCCATCTTTAGAAAACACAACATTTCTTTCCATTATTACGCTGATGATATGCAAATCTATCTGCCTTTGATCACAGAAAAAAAGGATGTTCTTAATAGTTTATCAGCATGTCTGGATGACATAAAATTATGGCTCTCAAAAAAATTTCTTTTCCTAAACTCAGATAAATCGGAAGTCATTAGCCGCGTTTCCACTGCCGGGCCAGGGCCGAGCCGTGCTAGTGCGTGCCAGGGCCAGTCGCGTTTCCATGGTCACTTCCGGGGCTTGATCGGGGCTTACTCAGGGGCAACGGCCAGGATTTCTGGCCCGTCGAATACCTTGGGCCAAAGTGGGCCAGCTCGGGCTAGAGGCGTGCTCAAGGTAAAAGGCGGAGTTTATCGGTTTTATGGAACGTTATGATCTGAAGCAAGATGCACATTTCCCTTTTTTATATCGCGCAAAATAATCGCTGCAAAGCTCAACGTCAATTAGACGGCGTGTGAAGAAACGAGGATGTTATAAAATACATCGATGCTGAACTTTCTAAGCTAAGCATGCAGCGATCAACACTTCAAGTTCAGGAAAAAATAGAAAAAAGTTGCGGGCGCAGTATTGTTCAAGGCGATTAAAACGCACAACGGACAAAGCGGAGATCAGAAAAGAAACTTTCCATGGTTCGACTTGATGGACATGTGCTGGGTCACCGTCCCTCTGTTAGTGACAACTCGCAACTCGTCAAATGGGTTGGGTTGTATGTATGACGTTTGATCCAGAAAGGCATGTTAGGGGCGGGGTTTAGGGCAGCGCTGCGGGGCTTCTGGCCCGGCAGTGGAAACGCAAGCCCGGTGCTTAAGGCCCGAGGCCACTGGCTCGGCTCGGCTCGGCTCGCTGTTAGCCCTGGCCCGGCGCTAGCCCGGCAGTGGAAACGTGGCTATTGTCTTTGGCCCCTCTGAAACTAGAATACAAAACTTACCTAATCTTGGGTTCTTAAATCTTGATATTTCATCCCAAGTGCGAAATCTGGATGTGGAAATTGACAACGTCTTGAAATTTGACAGGCAAATTGCCTCTGTAGTGGGCTCTATTTTTTTTTTTATCTTTGCTCTCTAAAATTAAAACCTTTCTTTCTAACGCCTCTTTAGAGGTTGCTATCCGTGCCTTTATTACATCTCGGCTGGATTACTGCAACTCTCTATATTATGGTGTTTCAAAGACTCAAATCTCCCGTCTACAAGTCGTTCAAAATGCAGCATCTAGATTCCTGAAGGGATGTAAAAAATTTGATCATGTTACACCCTTTCTGAGATCTCTACACTGGATACCTGTTCAGTATAGTACTGGTCTACAAATCTTCAAATAATCTTGCACCATCTTATCTGACAGACTTACTTCACCCATACACTCCTAAGCGAGGACTTAGATCGGGAAACAAACTCCTCCTTCACATTCCCAGAACCCGCTTGAAAAAAAGGGGAGATAGAGCC
>NW_027509161.1:0-21143 GCF_051911475.1 Siphateles boraxobius
ATCCATCATAAAAGTGCATCTATCCATCATAAAAGTGCATCTGTCCATCATAAAAGTGCATCCATTCATCATAAAACTGCATCTATCCATCATAAAAGTGCATCTGTCCATCAAAAAAGTGCAACTGTCCATAATAAAAGTGCATCTATCCATCACAAAAGTGCATCCATCCATCATAAAAGTGCATCTGTCCATCATAAAAGTGCATCTATCCATCATAAAAGTGCATCTGTCCATCATAAAAGTGCATCTGTCCATCATAAAAGTGCATCTGTCCATCATAAAAGTGCATCCATCCATCATAAAACTGCATCTATCCATCATAAAAGTGCATCTGTCCATCATAAAAGTGCAACTGTCCATAATAAAAGTGCATCTATCCATCACAAAAGTGCATCCATCCATCATAAAAGTGCATCTGTCCATCATAAAAGTGCATCTGTCCATCATAAAAGTGCATCCATTCATCATTAAACTGCATCTATCCATCATAAAAGTGCATCTATCCATCATAAAAGTGCATCTGTCCATCATAAAAGTGCATCTATCCATCATAAAAGTGCATCCATCCATCATAAAAGTGCATCTGTCCATCATAAAAGTGCATCTATCCATCATAAAAGTGCATCCGTCCATCATAAAAGTGCATCTATCCATCATAAAAGTGCATCCATCCATCATAAAAGTGCAGCATCATAAAAGTGCATCTGTCCATCATAAAAGTGCATCTGTCCATCATAAAAGTGCATCTATCCATCATAAAAGTGCATCTGTCCATCATAAAAGTGCATCTGTCCATCATAAAACTGCATCTATCCATCATAAAAGTGCATCTATCCATCATAAAAGTGCATCAGTCCATCATAAAAGTGCATCTGTCCATCATAAAAGTGCGTCTCTCCATCATAAAAGTGTATCCGTCCATCATAAAAGTGCATCTATCCATCATAAAAGTGCATCTATCCATCATAAAAGTGCATCTGTCCATCATAAAAGTGCATCTGTCCATCATAAAAGTGCATCCGTCCATCATAAAAGTGCATCTATCCATCATAAAAGTCCATCTGTCCATCATAAAAGTGCATCTGTCCATCATAAAAGTGCATCTGTCAATCATAAAAGTGCATCTATCCATCATAAAAGTTCATCTATCCATCATAAAAGTGCATCTCTCCATCATAAAAGTGCATCCATTCATCATAAAACTGCATCTATCCATCATAAAAGTGCATCTGTCCATCATAAAAGTGCATCTGTCCATCATAAAAGCGCATCTATCCATCACAAAAGTGCATCCATCCATCATAAAAGTGCATCTGTCCATCATAAAAGTGCATCTATCCATCATAAAAGTGCATCCGTCCATCATAAAAGTGCATCTATCCATCATAAAAGTGCATCCATCCATCATAAAAGTGCAGCATCATAAAAGTGCATCTGTCCATCATAAAAGTGCATCTGTCCATCATAAAAGTGCATCTATCCATCATAAAAGTGCATCTGTCCATCATAAAAGTGCATCTGTCCATCATAAAACTGCATCTATCCATCATAAAAGTGCATCTATCCATCATAAAAGTGCATCAGTCCATCATAAAAGTGCATCTGTCCATCATAAAAGTGCGTCTGTCCATCATAAAAGTGTATCCGTCCATCATAAAAGTGCATCTATCCATCATAAAAGTGCATCTATCCATCATAAAAGTGCATCTGTCCATCATAAAAGTGCATCTGTCCATCATAAAAGTGCATCCGTCCATCATAAAAGTGCATCTATCCATCATAAAAGTCCATCTGTCCATCATAAAAGTGCATCTGTCCATCATAAAAGTGCATCTGTCAATCATAAAAGTTCATCTATCCATCATAAAAGTGCATCTCTCCATCATAAAAGTGCATCTGTCCATCATAAAAGTGCATCTATCCATCATAAAAGTGCATCTGTCCATCATAAAAGTGCATCTATCCATCATAAAAGTGCATCTATCCATCATAAAAGTGCATCTATCCATTATAACAGTGCATCCATCCATCATAAAAATGCATCTATCCATCATAAAAGTGCATCCATCATAAAAGTGTATCTATCCATCATAAAAGTTCATCTGTCCATCATAAAAGTGCATCTGTCCATCATTAAAGTGCATCTATCCATCATACAAGTGCATCCATCCATCATAAAAGTGCATCTATCCATCATAAAAGTGCATCCATCCATCATAAAAGTGCATCTATCCATCATAAAAGTGCATCTATCCATCATAAAAGTGCATCTGTCAATCATAAAAGTGCATCTATCCATCATAAAAGTGCATCTATCCATCATAAAAGTGCATCTATCCATCATAAAAGTGCATCTATATCCATCATAAAAGTGCATCTATCCATCATAAAAGTGCATCTATCCATCATAAAAGTGCATCTGTCCATCAAAAAAGTGCATATCCATCATAAACGTGCATCTATCCATCATAAAAGTGCATCTATTCATCATAAAAGTGCATCTATCCATCATAAAAGTGCATCTGTCCATCATAAAAGTGCATCTGTCCATCATAAAAGTGCATCCATCCATCATAAAAGTGCATCTATCCATCATAAAAGTGCATCCATCCATCATAAAAGTGCATCTATCCATCATAAAAGTGCATCTATCCATCATAAAAGTGCATCTGTCAATCATAAAAGTGCATCTATCATCATAAAAGTGCATCTGTCATTCATAAAAGTGCATCTATCCATTATAAAAGTTCATCTATCATCATAAAAGTGCATCTATCCATCATAAAAGTGCATCTATCCATCATAAAAGTGCATCTATCCATCATAAAAGTGCATCTGTCCATCATAAAAGTGCATCTGTCCATCATAAAAGTGCATCTATCCATCATAAAAGTGCATCTGTCCATCATAAAAGTGCATCTATCCATCATAAAAGTGCATCTGTCCATCATAAAAGTGCATCTGTCCATCATAAAAGTGCATCTGTCCATCATAAAAGTTCATCTGTCCATCATAATAGTGCATCTATCCATCATAACAGTGCATCTATCCATCATAAAAGTGCATCTGTCCATCATAAAAGTGCATCTATCCATCATAAAAGTGCATCTGTCCATCATAAAAGTGCATCTATCCATCATTAAAGTGCATCTATCCATCATAAAAGTGCATCTTTCCATCATAAAAGTGCATCTGTCCATCATAAAAGTGCATCCATCCATCATAAAAGTGCATCTATCCATCATAAAAGTGCATCTATATCCATCATAAAAGTGCATCTATCCATCATAAAAGTGCATCTATCCATCATAAAAGTGCATCTATCCATCATAAAAGTGCATCTGTCCATCATAAAAGTGCATATCCATCATAAACGTGCATCTATCCATCATAAAAGTGCATCTATCCATCATAAAAGTGCATCTGTCCATCATAAAAGTGCATATGTCCATCATAAAAGTGCATCTATACATCATAAAAGTGCATCTATACATCATAAAAGTGCATCCATCCATCATAAAAGTGCATCCATCCATCATAAAAGTGTATCCATCCATCATAAAAGTGCATCTATCCATCATAAAAGTGCATCGATCCATCATAAAAGTGCATCTATCCATCATAAAAGTGCATCTGTCAATCATAAAAGTGCATCTATCCATCATAAAAGTGCATCTATCCATCATAAAAGTGGATCTATCCATCATGATAGTTCTGAGTACCTTGTTCCTAGTTCTGAGTTTACCCTGGATTACCTGTTTGTTGGATTATTAAAGTGCTTGCATTTGGATTCACTCTCCGCTTATTTTCTACCTCATCGTAACAGAACGACCGACCATAAATATGAATCCAGCAGCACGGATCTCGCCTGATCTACACAGGCTAGACCGGGAGTTCGCTGGACAGATCGCGGCCTTGGCCCTGGAAAGCCTTGTTCTGTTCCAGTACACCTGGGGGTTTGTTCCCCTCGCTGCCTCCTGCTCTCGGGGTGATGAGGCGATTAAGATGTGTTACCGGCTGGGGGCTAAGGAGGTCGACCCGAGGGAGCTCCCCGATCTCTCCGGTCTGGACTGGAGAGAGGCACTCTCCAGATGTCTGGAGAGCTTCCTCCCGTGGCACGCCACGTCATCACCTGTTCTTCACGTTCACCAAGACAGGCCTGAGCTTCACCACGACATGCCTGAGCTTCACCACGACATGCCTGAGCTTCACCACGACTTGCCAGAGCTTCACGTCAGCCACGTCCGGCCAGAGCTTCATGTCAGCCACGTCCGGCAAGGCTTCACGTCAGCCACGTCCAGCCAGAGCTTCACGTCAGCCATGTCCAGCCAAAGCTTCACGTCAGCCACTTCCAGCCAGAGCCTTCACCGCTGGTCCCGTCCAGCACAGATCCTTCACCGCTGGTCCCGTCCAGCACAGATCCTTCACCGCTGGTCCCGTCCAGCACAGCGCCCTCACCGCTGGTCCCGTCCAGCACAGCGCCCTCACCGCTGGTCCCGTCCAGCACAGCGCCCTCACCGCTGGTCCCGTCCAGCACAGCGCCCTCACCGCTGGTCCCGTCCAGCACAGCGCCCTCACCGCTGGTCCCGTCCAGCACAGCGCCCTCATCGCTGGTTCCATCCAGCCCACCGGCCTCTCGCTTTCGGAGACGGAAGAGTTAGAGGACTTCCCGCGTCCCGCAATGCCTGGAAGTCCTCCCTGTACTTCCTGTCAGCCACTTCCAGCACAGATCCTTCACCGCTGGTCCCGTCCAGCACAGATCCTTCACCGCTGGTCCCCTCCAGCACAGATCCTTCACCGCTGGTCCCGTCCAGCACAGCGCCCTCACCGCTGGTCCCGTCCAGCACAGCGCCCTCACCGCTGGTCCCGTCCAGCACAGCGCCCTCACCGCTGGTCCCGTCCAGCACAGCGCCCTCACCGCTGGTCCCGTCCAGCACAGCGCCCTCAGGAACAGCAGACACCGGCTCAGGAACAGTAGACGACCCATCGGGCGGCCAGGGCGAAGTAGACGACCCATCGGGCGGCCAGGGCGAAGCAGACGACCCATCGGGCGGCCAGGGCGGTGAAGACGACCCATCGGGCGGCCAGGGCGGTGAAGACGACCCATCGGGCGGCCAGGGCGGTGAAGACGACCCATCGGGCGGCCAGGGCGGGGAAGACCCCTCGGGCGGCCAGGGCGGTGACTCAGGCGCAGGAACAGCAGACACCGGCTCAGGAACAGCAGACACCGGCTCAGGAACAGCAGACACCGGCTCAGGAACAACAGACACCGGCTCAGGAACAGAAGACACCGGCTAAGGAACAGCAGACACCGGCTCAGGAACAGCAGACACCGGCTCAGGAACAGCAGACACACACACTGGCTCGGGCTCAGGAACAGACAACACACACACTGGCTCGGGAACAGACAACACACACACTGGCTCTGGCTCGGGAACAGACAACACACACACTGGCTCTGGTTCGGGAACAGACAACACACACACTGGCTCGGGAACAGACCACACACACACTGGCTCGGGAACAGACAACACACACACTGGCTCAGGCTCAGGAACAGACAACACACACACTGGCTCGGGCTCAGGAACAAACAACACACACACTGGCTCGGGCTCAGGAACAGACAACACACACACTGGCTCGGGCACAAACAACACAAACACTGGCTCTGGCTCGGGAACAGACAACACACACACTGGCTTGGGCTCAGGAACAGAAAACACACACTCGGGCTCGGGAACAGACAACACACACTGGCTCGGGAACAGACAACACACACACTGGCTCGGGCTCAGGAACAGACAACACACACACTGTTCCCGAGGTCTTCACCGCCCTGGCCGCCCGAGGGGTCTTCACCGCCCTGGCCGCCCGATGGGTCGTCTTCACCGCCCTGGCCGCCCGAGGGGTCTTCAACGCCCTGGCTGCCCGAGGGGTCTTCACCGCCCTGGCCGCCCGATGGGTCGTCTTGGCCGCCCGATGGGTCGTCTTCACCGCCCTGGCCGCCCGATGGGTCGTCTGCTTCGCCCTGGCCGCCCGATGGGTCGTCTGCTTCGCCCTGGCCGCCCGATGGGTCGTCTGCTTCGCCCTGGCCGCCCGATGGGTCGTCTGCTTCGCCCTGGCCGCCCGATGGGTCTTCTGCTTCGCCCTGGCCGCCCGATGGGTCGTCTGCTTCGCCCTGGCCGCCCGATGGGTCGTCTGCTTCGCCCTGGCCGCCCGATGGGTCGCCTGCTTCACCCTGGCCGCGCAATGGGTCGCTGCTCCGCCCTGGCCGCCTGAACTGCCTGCTCCGCCCTGGCCGCCTGAACTGCCTGCTCCACCCTGGCCGCCTGCACATCCTGCTCCACCCTGGCCTTCCGTCCTGCCGCAGTCTCCAGGTCCTCTTCCGCTCCATGGGCCTGGCCCTCCATCCCGCCCCCGGGTCCGCCTCTGCTCCACCTCCCTCCTGGACTGTTCATGAGGAGCGTCTGGAATCCGCTCCTTAAGTGGGGGGCTATGTCACGATTCCTGTCTTATGTTTTCCTTGTCTTGTGTTGACTTTTGTTATTTCCTGTCCTGTACCATGTTTTGTAGTCCTTTGTAGTTTTTCTTGTTTATTAGTCTCTCCAGGTGTTTCTAATTAGCCCCGCCCCCTTGTTATCTTGTTTGCCTGTGTATTTAAACCCCTGTGCTTCAGTTGTGTTTTGTCGGTCGTTGTTTAATGTTGCTTGTAGTCTGAGTTCTGAGTACCTTGTTCCTAGTTCTGAGTTTACCCTGGATTACCTGTTTGTTGGATTATTAAAGTGCTTGCATTTGGATTCACTCTCCGCTTCATTTCTACCTCATCGTAACAAAAATATCTGCTGCAACAAAATCTGCTTTGTTGTACTTGCTGCACTGAAATACTGTAAATACCATGGCAAAATCTGACGTTAATAATTAAAATAAGAGTGTTGCTTATTTATAACTTCGAGAAAATGAGTAGCCTATGCTAAAATCTTATTACTGTTTTTAAACAATAAACAATATGTGTTGTACCAGCACCAGTAAACAAATCGTATTACTCTGGCAAATAGGTTGAACAAAAAAAAAATTAGGTGATTTATAGCAAATTAAAATAAAATAAAAAATAAAATTGAGTCTTGTGGCCACTAGGAATGCACTACAACCTTTGGAACATGAAAACATACCTTTTGGTGAATTAAATTGTTTCTTCTTCTCTAAAATAATGATGCACTGTACAGTGCATGGAAAATATAACATTTTGTGAGCTTAGAATTATATGGTTCTATCTCCACTTTTGGTCGAAATTGAGGTTTTGACATAATTTATACATTAGGTGTTTATTAATGCCTGTGTGGTGTTATTTTTGTAAAAAAAAAAAAATTGTTAGTAGTTATTAATAAAATAAAAAGGTTCCATCTCACAAAACAGCAGGGATTTAAAAACTTTGATGCTCAATATCTCAGAACTACCCTAAACGGAGATAGAACTGTATAATTCTAAGCTCACGATTTTGCCTTTTCTAATTATGATTTTGTTTTGTTCATATGGCAATTAAGTAACCCAAAATTCGAAGTTTCATACCAATTTGATGTAGCAAAACTTTTAAAAAATTCAAAACGTAATATTTTTCGTTTGATATCCAATTCCTTGATATTTAAAGGTCCGAAACCCATTGTAGCATTTTAGCGCATACAGACTTTCTTTTATACACAAAACGACTCCTCTAGAACTTATGTATTTCGATTATAATCCACGTTAACATGGTGTAATATTAATAATTTAAGGGTTGTGGTGGGCTCCGCGTAACTCGGAGGTACAGGGGTCTTCCGGAAGTGTCGTCACTGACCATGACCTTCCTCTCTTCTGTCACGTAGTCATGTGTAGACGAGAGAGACTCGCGAATGATTGTGCAATGTAGGATTAGAGGAATCAACTCGTCCAACGACACAGTGTGTTTACTCTGGTAAGTGCTCATTCACATTTATTTCATTGGTTGTTGTTGCACAAACAGATAGATCGTCATTCAGAAAGAGAGTGACAGTTAAACATGCGTTAGCCGCGAGCTCAGCTAGCATCCGGTTCACAGCTCATAATCAACTCTTACATTATTACTCTAATACTTTTGAGTAATAATACTCCTAATAATATAAAAGGTGTATTAATTGATTTTCATAGCCGTCGATGTGTCCATTACAGTGTGTATTTCTATGGCGGTGTGAGTTTTTAGGCACATCTTCTCTAAACTCTGAACACTCTCCCTAAACAGCGTTATTCGGATTCAGTGAGTTAAATCTCGTCTGCCGTCTACAGTTCTGGGACATTCTTATCTAGATCTTCTTAAACCCCCCGAGCTGGTTTCTGCTCGTCTTTTGTGTAGATTATCAGTGATCTGCTTGCTGAGAGAGTATTCTCCAGCTGTCAGTCATCTGACATGTGTAGGTGTGCAGCTTTGAGTCATATACTGTATATCTGCCATTCCATAGATCAGGTTATGCACATGCACTCATACACCAGAGTTAAGAGTTCCCATGCCTGTCTTAAAAATATAGTTTAGATCTCAATTATTAGCTGTTTTTGTCTTTTGTTTCAGTTTTTGAGCAGGTTGAGCGGGAACAATGGTGAAGTATTTCTGCTGTACAGGCTTTCTGAAGAGCTCATGGGACCAAGTGTTTCTGGCGTTCTGGCAGAGATACCCCAACCCTTACAGGTGCTGTTACAACACATATTCATCATGTTATTATATATTATTATACCCCAACCCTTACAGGTGCGGTTACAACACATATTCATCATGTTATTATATATTATTATACCCCAACAGTTACAGGTGCGGTTACAACATTCATCATGTTATTATATATTATTATACCCCAACCCTTACAGGTGCTGTTACAACACATATTCATCATGTTATTATATATTATTATACCCCAACCCTTACAGGTGCTGTTACAACACATATTCATCATGTTATTATATATTATTATACCCCAACCCTTACAGGTGCGGTTACAACACATATTCATCATGTTATTATATATTATTATACCCCAACCCTTACAGGTGCTGTTACAACACATATTCATCATGTTATTATATATTATTATACCCCAACCCTTACAGGTGCTGTTACAACACATATTCATCCTGTTATTATATATTATTATACCCCAACCCTTGCAGGTGCGGTTACAACACATATTCATCATGTTATTATATATTATTATACCCCAACCCTTACAGGTGCTGTTACAACACATATTCATCATGTTATTATATATTATTATACCCCAACCCTTACAGGTGCGGTTACAACACATATTCATCATGTTATTATATATTATTATACCCCAACAGTTACAGGTGCGGTTACAACATTCATCATGTTATTATATATTATTATACCCCAACCCTTACAGGTGCTGTTACAACACATATTCATCATGTTATTATATATTATTATACCCCAACAGTTACAGGTGCGGTTACAACATTCATCATGTTATTATATATTATTATACCCCAACCCTTACAGGTGCGGTTACAACACATATTCATCATGTTATTATATATTATTATACCCCAACCCTTACAGGTGCTGTTACAACACATATTCATCATGTTATTATATATTATTATACCCCAACCCTTACAGGTGCTGTTACAACACATATTCATCATGTTATTATATATTATTATACCCCAACCCTTACAGGTGCGGTTACAACATTCATCATGTTATTATATATTATTATACCCCAACAGTTACAGGTGCGGTTACAACATTCATCATGTTATTATATATTATTATACCCCAACCCTTACAGGTGCGGTTACAACACATATTCATCATGTTATTATATATTATTATACCCCAACCCTTACAGGTGCTGTTACAACACATATTCATCATGTTATTATATATTATTATACCCCAACCCTTACAGGTGCTGTTACAACACATATTCATCATGTTATTATATATTATTATACCCCAACCCTTACAGGTGCTGTTACAACACATATTCATCATGTTATTATATATTATTATTCCCCAACACCTACAGGTGCGGTTACAACATTCATCATGTTATTATATATTATTATACCCCAACCCTTACAGGTGCGGTTACAACACATATTCATCATGTTATTATATATTATTATACCCCAACCCTTACAGGTGCTGTTACAACACATATTCATCATGTTATTATATATTATTATACCCCAACCCTTACAGGTGCTGTTACAACACATATTCATCATGTTATTATATATTATTATACCCCAACCCTTACAGGTGCTGTTACAACACATATTCATCCTGTTATTATATATTATTATACCCCAACCCTTACAGGTGCTGTTACAACACATATTCATCCTGTTATTATATATTATTATACCCCAACCCTTACAGGTGCTGTTACAACACAAATTCATCCTGTTATTATATATTATTATACCCCAACCCTTACAGGTGCTGTTACAACACAAATTCATCCTGTTATTATATATTATTATACCCCAACCCTTACAGGTGCTGTTACAACACATATTCATCATGTTATTATATATTATTATACCCCAACCCTTACAGGTGCTGTTACAACACATATTCATCATGTTATTATATATTATTATACCCCAACCCTTACAGGTGCTGTTACAACACAAATTCATCATGTTATTATATATTATTATACCCCAACCCTTACAGGTGCGGTTACAACACATATTCATCATGTTATTATTTATTATTATACCCCAACCCTTACAGGTGCTGTTACAACACATATTCATCATGTTATTATATATTATTATACCCCAACCCTTACAGGTGCGGTTACAACACATATTCATCATGTTATTATATATTATTATACCCCAACCCTTACAGGTGCTGTTACAACACATATTCATCATGTTATTATTTATTATTATACCCCAACCCTTACAGGTGCTGTTCCAACACATATTCATCATGTTATTATATATTATTATACCCCAACCCTTACAGGTGCGGTTACAACACATATTCATCATGTTATTATTTATTATTATACCCCAACCCTTACAGGTCCTGTTACAACACATATTCATCATGTTATTATATATTATTATACCCCAACCCTTACAGGTGCTGTAATAACAAACATATTCATCCTGTTATTATATATTATTATACCCCAACACCTACAGGTACTAACAAATCACATACACAAACATTTTTTAGTTGCATTTTTCTTTTTCTTTAAAAAAAGAAAATAAATTTGATTTAATATATTTTATATTTTTAATGTATACCATGGTCCGTCTGAATACTGGATTCTGATTGGCTGGAATGCGCTGCATTGATTGACACACGCAACACACACACACTCACAAACGCGTTCTAACGAGTCGTAACTGATGAAAATAATCGCTTTTATCCTTCTGGTCAAATATAGCACTGCAAACATCAGTAACAGCTTAAAGTTGTCAATGCTGTCAAATGACCATGGTATAAGCAGGATAATCCACAGCTAGCTGTGCGTTAAACCATGAGAATGCACTCTGCTACATGTCTGGTGGTTCTTTGCCTGCACATCGAGCATTAAAATAATTTAATACACAGCTAGCCGTGGATGATCCCTTACAAATACACAGCCCGTACGGGCACAAATAAAAAACACATATGTATGTGTGTGTATTTATATATATATATATGTATATATGAGAGAGAGAGAGATAATATTATTGTTTTATAACCATTGTATATTTAATTTATTTTAATTTTCCTTTTTGTATTCCCCAGTAATCCCATGTTTTAATGGAAGACATCATATTTAAATGTCCTCCTGAGTATCCAGAGTTCCTTTAGTAGCCTTAAAAAATCCTGAAGTATTTTTACTTTGATGAATTTATTCATTTTTAACATAAAGAAGGCTTTTGTGTGTTGTATATCTCAAGAATCCGTGTTTTTAACCTTGTATATTTAACTTACATTTTTTATTTATTTTTACTCCCCAGTAATCATGTTTTAACGGAAGACATCATATTTCGGGAAGTCACTCCAGACAACTGCCTGATGTCCAGACGTCTCTTGACCAAAACCAGCCGGGCTCCTCGCTGGGCGGAGAGGTTTCTGCCCGCACACATGGCCCAGAAGGCCTACATCATCGAGGACTCAGTGGTGGATCCTCAGGGCCGGACCATGACCACCCTCACCTGGAACATCAGCCACGCTCGAGTGATGGTGCGCCGTCTCTCACACACACAGCTGCTCTACAACACACCCCCAAATCTCAAGCGTTCAGATTTTACACAAACACAATGAAGCCTATTTTTAGAGCCATTAATATGTAGAGCATTCTGACAGTACTTTCATGACAATAAGCACTTAATTTCCCCTTTATATTTCTGAAATGGAATAAAAACTGATTAATTATAGCTGATCGTTTTAAATAAAATAAACATTGCATTACACACTAAACACAGATGAAGATGAATATGTCCTCCTTAAAGACTCTTCTCTGAAGGGTTTCTGTGTCCGATATATAAAAAAAAGACTAATAATTGCTAGTGCATGAGTTAATATAGTCATTTTAAACATGTTTAGTTTGATTCCTGCTTAATTGAATTATGAACTGTCCTGACTAGACATGACGTACAGGAGATGAACTGTGTGTTTTGTGTCTGTAGAGCGTGGAGGAGCGGTGTGTGTATAAAGTGAACCGTGAGAACAGCAGCTGGACCGAGATCGAGAGAGAGGCATGGGTTTCCTCCAGACTGTACGGCCTCTCGAAAGCTGTTCAGGTCAGCGGCGAAGAAAGATTTTTTTTTATTCTTATTATCAACGAAATCATGATACATTTGTTCAGGATTCTTTGATGATTAGAAATTTCAGAAGAACAGCATTTATTTGAAATATAAATATATGCCTCGACTCACTTTTTTTAATTTATTTTTTTAATCCCTTTATTTTCATTTTCTTAAAGACAACACACACGCACAATGCCACTAAAACAGTAACTATACATGAAAATAACTCAAACTTTCTAAGCAGAACTATTGTACATGCTACTTTTACATGCGTTTGAGTAACTTTCTGCAGTCTAGATGGATGGATGTTCTTGTATGGTGTTTAGTTTACAGTTCAATTGCCTTACTGTATGCTTGCCAGCTGAAGTCTATTCAAAGTGCTTCCATCTTTATCCCATTTTCAGGAATTCGGACTTGCTCGGTTTAAGAGCAACGTTACCAAGACCATGAAAGGCTTTGAGTTCATCCTGGCCAAGATGCAAGGTATACATGCAGTACCTGTTTAAAGGAGGAGTTCACTTCAAAATTTCCTGATAATTTCCCCTCCTCCACGTTATCCAAGATTTTCATGTCTTTCTTTCTTCAGTCGAAAAGAAATTAGGAAAAAATTTTCTCCATATAGTGACTTTAATGGAGTCCAACGGGTCGAAGGTCCAAATGTGAGTTTCAGTGCAGCTTCAAAGTCTCGACACGATCCAGCCGAGGAATAAGAGTCTGATCTAGAAAAACCAGCGCACATTTATAACTAAATAAACATTTATATACTTTTAACACAAATGCTGGTCTTGCTCGAGCTGTGATGCGACACACATTACGTAATCATGGTGAAAGGTCAAGCTTGATGTAGGCGCAAGAACAGACCCAGTGTTTACAGAGCGAACGTGCAAAGACTAAGTCTAACGCCATTTACAAAATAAATAAAAGTTAAAACGACGATGTCAGATGATTTTGAAGTTGAAGGAGAAAATGAGATGAGAGTTTTTCATCCTTCTGTACATTTATAAACCGGAACGTGACCGTTCACCATGATTACGTAATGTGTGTCGCATCACAGCTCGTGCAAGACCAGCATTTGTGGTTAAAAGTATATAAATGTTTATTTAGTTATAAATGTGCGCTGGTTTGTCTAGATCAGACTCTTATTCCTCGGCTGGATCGTGTCGAGACTTTGAAGCTGCACTGAAACTCACATTTGGACCTTCGACCCGTTGGACTCCATTGAAGTCACTATATGGAGAAAATCCTGGAGTGTTTTCCTCAAAAACCTTCATTTCTTTTCCACTGAAGAAAGAAAGACATGAACATCTTGGATAATGTGGAGGAGAGTAGATTATCAGGAAATGTTCATTGTGAAGTGATAACTGATAACTTGTAACTGCTGTATCTGGTTCTCCTGCAGGTGAAACTCCCACACGGACGCTAGCAGAGAGCGCGACAGTGAAGGCTCGTGAAACTGCGCACGCGGCTAAAGTGAAGGCTAAGGATTTAGCCTCTCAAGCCCAGAAGAAGCAGTATGTATGATGAAGAACCACACGGCTCTTCCAGCGCTTACGTCTCGTGTCATTCCCACACATTAGGACACATGAGAGGGATTACCTCTGGATCTCAGTATGGATTTAGTGAAACAAATGTGCTCTTCGACTGAAACTCTCCAGTGAACTCGGTTTAATGCGGCAACATCCTCCTGCTTCATCAAGTCTGATATTACATGAGATGTTTGCATTGTTTTGATTGCTAAAGTAATTTTTTCTGATTTTGTTGTATTTCCATCACTGGCTCCTTGAATCTTCATATTCACTCAATGTGATTTGCTGCTTCAAATTGAAGTTCTATCATTGACGGTCCACGGTTCCAGCAGTCATTGCCGGCGCGATTACAATTGAATTATTGTGAAAATAATTAATAATTAGGGTTTGCGAAAGTTGTCTCAGAATGCCAGATGTCGAGTGTTTGAAACAAAAAAATGCATTTAATGCAAAGGTGAGATAGCTTATATAATGTTTTATAACTCTTAACTATTGTTTGTTCCGTTATCACTAATAAATATTTTCCATATATCTGACATATTGTTCTTTTATTTGTGATTTCCTCAGCACTGTGATCTCTATTGTTATGAATCAATGCCACTGTTTGTAACACTAACCAAAATCAGCATGAAAGTGAAGTTGCGCTGGTCTTTTCTCCTCTATTGTGTCGTGTATATCCGAGTGAACAAGAACAAATGTGGGCGGGGCTTGATTGTGTCTGTTGGGAATTGGGCGGTTGTGGTTTGCTATTGGCTGATCTCATGTGAGTGACAGGTTATAGCCCCGCCCTCGTCAATAGAGAAGAGAAGAGATGCTGCAAGAGGAACTTATTCTGATTCAAGATTATCAGGAACATGAGTTTAAAGGTAAGTTCCCACGATAACGATGCAGTCAAAACAAATCCGCGAAAACGACAAAAAGTTGTTGGCGATGCCATTCATCAACAAACACAACATGCCTCGTGTAGCCCCGCCCCTTTTCAGCGACGCATTCCCACAGCATGAAGGTAAAATCTTACGGATTTATGTTTTAACCGGTCGTTTTAAAATCTTCCTGGTCTGCTGACATTCATCATGACATGTGCTTCAAACATTACAATGCTCAGGATAACTTTCGTTAACTTTATAATAAGTAAATCCATTTCATCAACTAATTACTCTTCGAAATCGATGCCGCAAAGGTGAAGTCCACAGACGATATCCTAAAGAATATCACGCTGTTTCTCTGGCGCATAATGTCTTTACACCAAACGCGTAACATGCATGACGTCACTGTTTTCACAAATTCGCTGTTTTATAGTTTATGGTCCTGGAGAGGATAACAGTAACGTTTTCAAAAACTTGCACTTTGAAAGTCTGATTTCAAAACCTTTGTTTTCAGGCCGCTGTTGTCGTGTAAATGTACTGCCAAATCACACAAGTTTTTAGTTGAAAATGGTGTCTCGTAAACTAAAACAAAAATGATGTGCACCGATAAATCATTTCAGTATCACTATTTGGTAACAATTTATTTTACTGTGTCCTTGTTACATGTTATCAGTATTGGGGAAAGTTACTTTTAAAAAGTAATGCATTACAAAATTGCGTTACTTCTTTAAAAAGTAACTAATTATGTTACTTAGTTACTTTTACATTACTTTTTCAAACCTGGGCTGCGCTTGCTAACAAAACAATAAATAAAAAAACAATAACACTTAATAAGCAATAAAAACAGCAGAAAATGTGATGTTTAAAGTAATTTTTCCTTATTCGTATGTTTGAATTGGATCATCAAAGGTCAGCATTAAAGTCCCCCTGTGGTGAAAATCCAGCTTTTAATGTTGTTTATGTGTCTATGTAGTGTTTTTAATATGCTTTAAGACAAACCATGTGTAAATTCATAAGTCGACAGCATTGCTGAGTATTTTCTGCTTAAAACTGCAGTGAACCAAAGACAGTCTTTGAAATCGCTTGTGTTTCTGACGTCACAAACTACCTTCTAACCAATCAGATCAACGTGTGATCGTCAACAAGTGGATCTCTGAGTGAGTGAGTGAGTGAGTGGAGGCGGGGCTCATTTGCATATTCAAAGAACTACGCATACTGAATGAGGCAAGGGTGTCGAGTTACATTCAAGATATTTTAAGGCATGAAGTAATTTTTTTCAAGGAAAGAACGTTTAAATATGTAATTTTGGTGGGTTTTAAGGACTAGAGGACTTTAAAGACACTGGTTAATAAAGTCAGATTAAATACAGTGTTATTAGCATTTAATTATGGCAGGTTTGCGGAAATAATCTGAGTTTGCATTTCACACTTTTTATAATTTTCTAGGAATACTGAATCCATTTTGAGCAAGGGATGCGGATTAAATGCATCCTTACATTTAGTCTGTAACTACAGTACCCATCATATCACTCTCAACAAGAGAGGAAACAATAGAGCTGTCAGTTACATGGGAAACAAAGTTACTTGTAGTAAATTTAAAAGTAACGTGTTACTTTACTAGTTACTTAAAACTAATCTGATTACATAATTACTCAAGTTAATAATAATGTGTTAGCCCCAACACTGGTAACTATAGTAACTATAAATTATGCATAATTATATACAACTAACCCTATTCATACTTTGCAGTCATGTGACTACCATGGATGCCTGGCGGCAACAAACGCTGAAAAAACGGCAAATTTCCAATTCTAGCCTACAATCAATTATAGTGAGGCTATTTTGTTTCCATAGCACATTGACAAAACGTTTAATGACACTAATAACACTAAAAACAATACAATTACTAAATATTAATATCACTAAAATGACGAAACGATCCCGAGCTCTATATCATTTTAGTGATATTATTAACATTTAGTAATTGTATTGTTTTTAGTGTTATTAGTGTCATTAAACGTTTTGTTAATGTGCTATGGAAACAAAATAGCAGTCTTTAGTTCACGAACAGCACAACTCTGCCATCTGTGAAAATAAAAAGCAGCTTCAAAAACTTGTTTAAAAAGAAATATTCTTCTATTTTTTTAGTGTCATTAATGTAGGTCCACAAGAGAAATATTAAGCCAGTAAATTAAGATAGTCGTCGCTATGATGCTGAAAGCTCAGTCCGTATTTACTTTCACTTTAAGGGAATGAGCGCGTTTACATTCACGTTCTTAACCCGATTATGCTGAATAATAGTGCATCCAATCGCACAACAACTATCTGGCATGTCGTTTACACCTCAAAACACCAACTTTTGTATTAAAACTAGCGACGGCAAGATCCTTGATTAGTTTACTGGGTTTCCTTGCTAGAGAACGACGTTCTTGCCCGCCAGCCAGTACTTGTGACGTCACGTGCAAAGTATGAATACTAATAGCATGCAGTTAATTAATAATACTCCATACTTAAATGTATAATTACACTGTAACAAGGACACCTTAAGATAAAGTGTAACAATAATTTATAATAAACTGCAATATTTCATAACAAAATACAAGAATTGGTAACTTTGGCATCAGAGCTCACATTTTCTTCAGAAATGAAGAATGTTTTCGAAGATTAATATGTTCCCGGCCGTTTTGATATGACTGAATACGAGGCTGTTTTTCCATAAGTATTATCAGGGTTGAGGTCTAAATTGTGTTATAATCAAGTTTACAGTTTCAAATGTATAACATAAACAAAATCCACAAGTCAAATTAAATACATAAAATATTTATTTGTACAAAATGCTTATGTCGGTAAAAAAGAATAAAATGCTACATATGAGTACAAGGAGAGACATAAATACAAAGGTATTCCTGGTCCAATGACATACGAATCGTTCATAAGGCTTTTGGTGTTTAGAACTGTATATACAATGTACATCAGTGTACATTAACACAATTACTGTACAAACATCTAAAAACAAAGGCATGTTCATAATAGTTTGCATAAATGAGCATATACTGAACAGTTCGCGAATACAGCCGGTGTATTTTGTCGAGACTACCAACATACTGAATTGCAGTTTAAAGGTATGTACTAAAAATATGAGCAGACTAACACATCTTAGAGGGAAAATGCAGAAAATCCACTATACAAATGAAAAAATATATATATAAAGACTAAAAAAACACTTCACTGTTTTCTGTTTCTTTAGGGTTCAACATAATAGCTTGTTGATGTGTTTGAACAGCACCAACTTCAGTTCAGCAGAGTGAACCAAAGCACAGGACCAAAACAAGAAACGTTAAGATGATAGATTATTTTAAACTCACCTGTACCTTTACCCAATAACAAACCCGCAGAAGAAAAGAAAATCAAATGCAGTTGCAAAGGAAAGCATTATTTCCTCCTGAATCGCAGCATAAAATTAGCCTCCCCCGATTTCTTTTTTTCAATCAGAAAGTAACAGTTTGATAAAAATGCATTGACATAATCTGCAATCTCACACATTAGGAACCACACACATCTAAAGAGACATTGCAAGTGCTCATGCGTATGCTTTGTGCAACGGATCAAAACTCAGAATTAAATAAGCCGGGTATTGAAACAGTTAAGTGCAAGCCGAAGTGAACTGCAGCTGATGCTAAAGTTGAGCTCATGATGATCAAGAAGAGTCACAATTAAATCATTCAGTGGGAATCGATCGTCACCACGCTTGAATCTCGAGTGTATCGGGTACTATAGCACCATAATGCCGTCAGTGTGAAGAATACACCGCACAGAATATATTCCAGTCATGCTCAGAAGATGCTTGCTGATGTTTCCAGTGTCAGAAACACAAGGCTGTTCTGTGATGAAGATGAACATCAGTCATAACCAGCTGTGCTCAGATGTGGAGTAACTGTGGTCCACTCCAGTGTGAGACGAGACCAGGCCGTCACACTCCAGCGTCCACACCATACTCTCCACGTCGATCTCCACGTCCTCTGCAAACACACAGCAGACCAGTGTTACACACACACACACACACACACCAGAAGCAGCATCTGAAGTGCCATTTGTCAATTTACAGTCGGTTTAACACGAAGAATATGAGTGAACATTTGAAATGATACTTTAAACGTGAAACTCAAACCACCAGTTTGTGGCAGCAAGTCACTTCACGTCTTAATGAGCGAGTCATTGAATCATTCACTCAAACGATTCATTCAAACAGCAGATTCATTCAGGAACGAACCAATCATTGACTCTCTCGATTCGTCAAGAACCCCGGATCCCACTTAGTAGCGAAACACCGCTGTGTGACGCACAACAGCTCTGTTCACCAATTTCATTAGCGAAATGGAGCAAAAACAGGCAATATTGTGTTTAAAATGTAACAATATTATCTATTGGTTTATTGAACTATTGAATAAATCAACATCACATTTACAATTATGCAAATCGGGCAAAGACAGCACTCTAGTGTGATATTGCTCAACTATATGATAAATATAAGACTGAAACCTATACAGAGGCATATTTTGAATGTTAATAACAGGCTTGATCATGCATTGTAAGATGACGTACAGGTCTGCCATAATATCAGGGTTCGTACAGATACTGGTAAAGGAAATTCCAGGACTCAAGGACTTTAAGCACTACTTTTTTGGTTTTCAAGGAATACAATCAGAAATCTCACTTATCAAACAATATTTTTATTATCTTTCAAATTCTAAAAAGGTAAATAGATAAATAAATATATATTAATAAAACAATGGTACAAATAAAGGTGCAGCACATGCAATTGTTGTAGTAACTTTAACCATTAAAAGGATAGTATGACAAAGATATCGTTATTCTTATTCAAACCGATTTTTTTCTCCCTTGAATATGATTGATCTGAAGAATGAAAGCTGTATTATATATATATAAAGCCTACAGCCATGTGAAATGGCTCTATATCAATATCAGATGGGTGAGAAAATATTGTTTTACCAATAAAAATAAACCTACTTCCTAATATAGCCTTTTGTCTTACAATAATTCAAACACTTGAAGCACCTTTTCAGATTATGCTCGTTTTCAAATTCAATACTTCAAGCACTTTAGGCACCTCGTATGAACCCTGTTATATTTACAGCCTTAATTAAACCATATTTTCTATAATTAATCACATCAAAAAAAATAGCAGTTGCACTTTTATGATGGACAGATGCACTTTTATGATGGATAGATGCAGTTTTATGATGAATGGATGCACTTTTATGATGGACAGATGCACTTTTATGATGGACAGATGCACTTTTATGATGGACAGATGAACTTTTATGATGGATAGATGCACTTTTATGATGGACAGATGCACTTTTATGATGGATAGATGCACTTTTATGATGGACAGATGAACTTTTATGATGGACAGATGAACTTTTATGATGGATAGATGCACTTTTATGATGGATAGATGCAGTTTTATGATGAATGGATGCACTTTTATGATGGACAGATGGACTTTTATGATGGACAGATGCACTTTTATGATGGATAGATGCACTTTTATGATGGACAGATGCACTTTTATGATGGACGGATGCACTTTTATGATGGATAGATGCACTTTTATGATGGACAGATGCACTTTTATGATGGACAGATGCACTTTTATGATGGATAGATGCACTTTTATGATGGACAGATGCACTTTTATGATGGACAGATGCACTTTTATGATGGACAGATGAACTTTTATGACGGACAGATGAACTTTTATGACGGACAGATGCACTTTTATGACGGACAGATGCACTTTTATGACGGACAGATGCACTTTTATGATGGACAGATGCACTTTTATGATGGACAGATGCACTTTTATGATGGATAGATGCACTTTTATGATGGATAGATGCACTTTTATGACGGACAGATGCACTTTTATG
>NW_027509162.1:0-18323 GCF_051911475.1 Siphateles boraxobius
AAATTAAATATATGTATATATATATAATATTATATATATGTATATATATATATATATATATATGATGTATATGTGTTAGTGTTGTCAAAAGTACTGATGACTTTACAAAGTTGGTACTGAAAATTTAAAAATGTGACGATACCAGCGTTTCCCTCTAGCCTTTTGAGCTATTAAATGGATTTTTAAATAATTCTGATTGGCCATTGCGTTCCCGTGCTTGTGATTGGCTACAATGATCAAGCATGTGAACACAATGGCCAATGAGAGACATACAGTATATGTTGAGCATGAACGCAATGGCCAATCAGAGGTGTTTAAGAATCCGTTTAATAGCTCAAAATGCTAGAGAAAAATGCTGGTATCGTCATATTTTTTTTAAATTTGCGAAGTTGTTACTTTTACATATATATATATATATATATATATATATATATATATATATATATATATATATATATATTTATTTATTTAATATGTACTATTAATATAATTCATCTTACAATTTATATATATATATATATATATATATATATATATATATATATATATATATTGTAATATTAAATTACATATTAAATAAAAAAACATTATTGAAAACAGAAAGACATTATAAGGTATCAGTAGATTTCTTTTATTATGCCAATGTAAAAGTTGGCACGAAATGATAAAAAATTGGCCATTTAATTGTCCTAGCATTTAGTGATTGCAATAGATATTGGTCTAATTTACATCGTAGTATACAATAATCCTGAAAGTTGTAATTGATTTCTCCTCACACCTTCCAGGCGACTTGTTCTAATCTTAATGAATACCTGCGAGGGCCGTTGGGTCGTTACCTGCTTAACGTGACGTCGGCCGCTGAGCAGTGCAGCCGAAACCTCTGTGGATTCCGTGGTCGCTGCCTTCGCAAACACTCCAACACGGACACCTACCTGCATCTCAGTCCAAACACACACAGCATAGAGCTCCAAGGAAACACGCTAAAGGTTTTGGGCCGGATGGGACAAGAAGAACTGAGCCGCTTAAAGGACGAGTTCCGCTGTCAATGCTACAACGGGTACTTGGGCGACGACTGTGGCCGAAGTGAGGCTGGGAACAGAGCAACGGTGGTCTGGACCACCTTTATGCAAGTTCTGCTGTTACCGCTTTTCTTGATGGGGTTCCTACACTGAGGAGTTTGATAAAACCCATTTGAGAACAAACACCGAACCTTCTCTTTAAGAAATGCGCAACGTTGACGGCAGGAAGGCCCTTCGTTCGCTAGAATTCGAAAGAGGACACAATTGGAGCAGTTGAAAACACACAAGCTAACTCTGTGGACTAAATGTGCAGCACAGTGGCAGCTCAGTGTGGTTCTGTTCCAGTAGATCGCCCCCTGCTGCATGGGAGACTGAACTGCGAAATTGTTTGATTGTTTTTTTAGCTAGAAATTATGTTTGTGTGTGAGAAAGTCTTATCTTGTTTGTGTGCTTTTTTCATAAAAAAATAATTGATGTGATGGTTTCAGCTGTATGGAGCTCCGCACATGACATGCCGGGAAAAATATGTATATAGTGGCCACAGATTAACAATTAACTTACTAATACATCAGCCGGTTTTACTTATTTGTTCCCTCGTTTTAAGTAAATCGTGCGCACAATATAATTTGATCCCTCGTTTTACTAAATCATGGCAACGTTGTAATTATTTTTTCCCTTGTTTTAGTTAGATTAAAACAAGAGAAATAATTAGTTCAACTAAGAGAACGGATTCTTAATTTGTGGCCACAATATATATATATATTTGTCTGCGTGTCCTGTGCTGGGTTCCGTATAGCTGTCATTTGAGACATTTTACTTCTTTGCCTTCTTTATACATGCACAAAACCAATTGTGACCTTATTTCTGTTGTGCGTCACATGCCAGCTCCTTAAAAGGGACACATGTTGCTAGTTGCAACGCTGCTGCCTCCATTAAAACCTCATTTGGACTGAATGTCATGAAACCTGTTTTCTGTTTCCTGTTTTCACATTTCACTACAAAATTAAAAGAAACTAGAGAAATTACGTTTTGCATAAGCGAAAATAAACCCGTTTTGGGAATTTTATTTTTTATTTTCTTGAAAGTTACGCATTTTTCTCCCAGAAATACTTAGCGTTCAGAAGGATTTGTTTTTATTTCTCACTATTCTCAATGTGATTCTCATTATAGTAATGCATTAGTTTTATTACAGTAAATAGAAAATCATGATGTCTTTTTTTATTTGATTAAATAAATCATAATAAAGGCAGTACAACAAATAATACCGTATAGTATAAAATCACAATTTATATATTTATATATTATTCTATAAATTATTAATACATTTTAATGAATTTTTACAGTAATAAAAAGATTAGAAATCATTGCATTACAGTTATGCGAATGTGCTTAATTATCAAGACAATAATGTCACAAAAGATCTTGGTTCCAAAAATAGGTTTACTTTATGCTAAACAAAAGATTTTATTTTTATTTTGGTGTGAAATATGACCTCGGACATGATCTTTACAGGTTTTCTTAGACTGCTGGATATTGAGGGATTTCTGAAAAGCTTCTGCCAAAAAACATTAATGTAAAGTACTGTGGTTCACCGAAGCTTAGAGGCCTTTTATTTTTCTGCCTTAGGTTGCACACAACTATTTTTAGACTGGATTTTCCCCCTTAATTGCTGAAGTTTGCATTTCTGTTCCTTATTTTGTTATTTGTGTGGGATAAATTGGAAATGATTTATTTGTGGATGTTCAGCATCACAGCAAAACAACCATGGCATAAAATTGTAGATCTGTGGTGCTGTTTTTTCTGTTGTTAGTGCCTTTAAAGGCATAGTTCATCCCCAAAATTAAAATTCTGACATTTATTCACCGTTATGTTATTTCCAAACCAATTTGACTTGCTTTTTAGTCCGGATAAGTCATTATTGACAGAATAAAAATCTTTGGGGTGAACAATCCCTTTAATTGATTGTGTTAATTGAAAGGAACCTCACTGAAACATTTTGATTTTTCATACCAAAATTTGATACCAAATTCTGCTTGTGCCGTCTAGATCGTTTGGTGACTGAGTCAAGTGAAATGTGTGCTTGTCTTATATTTCTACAATAAATCTTATATTTAAATGCTTGAATTTGTCATTAACTTTTGGAAAGTAACTCCAGAGAGTCTAAAACCATGTTGAAAATATGGGATTTGTGTAATTTAAACTGAAGTTTTGGGATCTTTTAGGAAAAGGCCCTTTACATTTGGCAAAAATAGATTATTTTTTTGTTATTAAAAAACAAACAAGCAAACCCAGCCCAGATGAGAAAAAGAAACGCAAAATGTAATAACACAATTAGTTACTTTTTTAGGGAGTAATGCAATATTGTATTACATTACTTTTTAAAAGTAACTTTCCCCAGCACTGGCCATTTTGCCCTCATCCTTACTAGCTAGTTCACTTTTCCTCTAATTTCTTTCCACCCCTTGGTTTCTTGTTTTCTAGGTCCTGTTCCACTTCTAAGGGGGCTGTCGAACGGTGCCAGAGGAAACATTATGGGCTGGCAGCACAGAGAATGCCTTGTGTTATAACTCGAACCAGACATCCAGTCTCCTTGTAGTCTCCCCCCCTCTTCTCCGACCCCCAGTGGGGCTTTCCGTTCGGATCTTCCGTGAGTTTTCTGGTATGTGTGAATAATACTGGAATCTGTGTCTCAGGCTGTTGGGAATCACACTGCAATATGGAATCCACATGTCTTAGTGAATACGTCATCGCTGCGATATTATGTAAGGTTTGGTTTGAAGTTGGATGAAGTATCTTTATTTGACTAGAACAGAAAATGACTATGCAATTTCTTTGTTTTCCATTGTATTCAAATGATACTGTTCTTGTGAACATTTTGCCAAAGTTGTTCCATAGTAAGCTAATAGTAGTGTCAGATTGTAATACTGTATTCAAGGCCTGCTACTGTATTACCCTGGTAGATGTCCAAAAACATGGTATTACTATGTCCAAAATACCTTGGTACCTTTATTAGTGTTTTGTAAAGAAAAGGTGGTACTATTTTATAACCAAAGTAGCATGTATTTAGCGTTACTATAGTAAAATGAAGTCCTCTTATACACGCAGACTGAGGCTGTAGCTGGAAATGGTGATGCAAAACCTACAGTATGAGATTATATTTTTCAAATGCCTTTGCATTCGCTTGCAAATTATTTCCATCGAAAAGTAAACGCAAAGTATCTTGACGAAATGAAAGGGTATTGAATTATAATTTTTCCTCCCTTCTCATTTTCTACCCATCATTACTGTGTCCCTTAGGGACTGCATACGTTTCCAAATGTGTAGTAACATGCCATAATATTATGAGATTTCATTTCGCAACAACTCTGAAAGATGTCCAAGGAAAGATTAGCTTTTTTTTTTTATTGAATTTTAATAAGAACAAAACATATTGTGCATACAGGAGTACATATAACAACATGTCAGGGGTAAGAAAAATACATGAGGGGAAAAAAAGGCATTTTACAGAAAATGTACCTATTAAACATCTGCAGAGTTTTCCTTGCTTTTAAGTTTTTACTTTTTGAAATAGTTTTTTAAATATATTTTAACATTAGTTTTATATCGTTAGAAATTGGGAATTTTTTCATTCCTTTTGATTTTATGAGTATAGTAACAGGCAATTATAATAATTAAATCAAATATCAACAAGATTTTAGCACCATCAAATAAAAAACATTATAGCATTACATCAGCTTCTACAAAGTTAACAAGCATCATACCTTTTCTTTCTAAGTAATTATTGAGTCCTTTCCAAAACATTTGTGTCTTGGGAAGCTCCCAAAATAAATGATTAATAGTCTCAGGGGAAATTTGTACAAAAAACAACAACAAAACAAATATCTTCCATGTTCACTTTAAAATGCTGTGCCATGGCCATGCAAGTGATTTAACTGGGTCAACTTGATGGAAAATTTTATATGAAACCTCTTTCACTTTATGAGGTGTGTCATCCAAATTCTTCTCCAATCAAGATGTTTGTTTTTTTTAAATAGAGAATTCCAGTGACTAGTAACACCAAGTATACTATTGGAATTAAGAAGGGAACACACGGAAATATTATTATATCCAGAACTGTTTGTAAAGTATAATTATTATTACATTCTAATAGCCTCAAATATTTCCATGGGAATTGCTTGTAAAACCAAAAGATATTAGATGTGATCAAATGAAAAGTTATTATATGAAAAACTCCATCATTTTTGATGAACCGCTTAACCCAAATAATTACCTTTTTAAAGTTCTCAAAAAATATTGATTCGTTTCGAACCCTATATATATACATATATATATATTATTCCAAATGGTACATTTATGGGGCGGAATATAGATAAACACAGGACTGAACACAACAATCAAACGGAACCATCGCACACGTTCACGTGTTTCCACACGGAACTATTATTGTGTGTGGCGCATTAACGCTGCTCTGCTCACTACGTGCGAATAATGATCTATCTCAAACTTTCAGGCATCCATCGATTATTGGATATTTACATTTTTTCGTACATTTTTTAGGTACGTACTAAACGCGAGACACAGCTCTTATGTTTTGTATACATCGGCAGGTTGGTTAGGGCTGCAGTACGTCTGCGCACTTTATATGATTGACGTTATTTAGATGTAGACTTTTATGCATTAACTACAAATTACAAATATGCATGCTTTATTTTAATATGCAAGTATTTATTTAGTATATATTTGGATATTGCATTTAATATAGTTTTATGTTTCTATTATGTCCACCGGTTAAAATGGAGTCTGTGGGTTTAATCCGCTCTGATTAATGAATGAGATCAATGTGTCTCCCTCGTGTCATATTGTTAAACCGAGTGTGAATGTTGTAATTAAATGGGTTTCCATGCAGATGATGAATTTCTTCCGCAACCGTCTGGTGGTTTTGGGGCTGGTGTTACTGGCCACGGTGCTGCTGTATCTGCTGCTGCCCTCCATCCGGCAGGGGAGCATGGAACCGTCTCTGGAGGTGCAGCAGCGGATGGGTCTGATCCCCGCATCTCCTCCTCCGCCCTCCGGCATTAACATCACGGTCAGGACCGGGCAGCTGCCCGGGGACCCGCCGCTCTTCTTCCGGGAGGCTCTACCCGTGGACAGCGCCGGACGACAGATACTGCCCAGGTCAGATTATACTTTATAGTTCAAATTTAAATTCCATAGTTATATAATAATAGCTAGTGAACTGCCTAGTTAAACAGCAATTTTGGCACCTTCGTACGTGTACAAATAGACGTAATAATCAAAGAACTCTATAGAATAGAACATCAAAACACTCATTCCTCAGTTTGTGACGAATAAAAATTTAATGGCATTGTACCAGAATAAACACTTTAAGTTACACTTTATGTGTTCGTGTTACAGTGTAATTATACATTAAGTACTGAGTAACAATAATTAACTATGGCTTGGTTTCTTAGACAGGGCTTAGATTAAGCCGGGATTAGGACGTTTTAATCAGGACATTTACAGTGCCTTAGAAAAAAACATTACTGGTGTGCATCTTGAGACAAAACAATGGCACTGACATATTTTAAGATCTGTCTTGTCAAGTTGCTTTCAGTTAAATCAGTTTAAACACGCATTTTAGTCTGGGACTAGGCTTAAGCCTTGTCTGGGAAACTGGGGGCTAAGCGTGCAATTATCAGGAAAAAAAGGCAGAATTGTGACAAGAAAAGTCGCAATTAGCTTATTCATTTTTTTATTCTGTGCCGGAAACAAACTTCCATAGCTTGGTAATTTTTCATCAAAATGTTACATGACGTTTTGGTGAATTGTCAGACTTCTCTCTGGTGACGTATGCCAGATTTCTTCAATCATTTAGTCCACATAAACCTGCCCCTTTCTTACAATCGACTGCAAGCTCGCATTCAGATCCATCCAATCAACTAATGGATGTAACCAAGTCCCCATCCTACCTTTATCCCCCGATAATTTTTGATAATACTTTTATGTCACAATACATGAGAAAAGATCTGTCACTATACAGTAGTATTTTAATGGAAACTGTGGTTACCATGGTAATTTCCAAACATGCTAAATTCTGCAAATATATATTGTTCTGCTGAGTTTCAGTAAGTGTATCTTCTCGTCCTCAGGCTGCAGATGGTGCTGCTTCATGGTCAGGCCTTCACCTCTAAGACCTGGGAGGAGTTGGGCACCCTCAGCCTACTGGCGTCCAACGGGTACCAGGCCCTCGCGCTCGACCTGCCCGGTATGAGCTCTGTAAACTTATAAGTAGGGCTGCCTCATAATATTCGACTAAACGTTAGTTGACAAGTAGAGGCTTAGTCGACCAAAATGTTATTAGTCAGTTAGTAGCAGAAATAAAACTCCACAGGAAGTGGCGAAGTGACACATCCGTGAGGGACATATCATTAATGGCGGTTCCTTGTGGTAATTATAGTATGACGGGCAGGAAATCCAAACGTTTGCTTATCATTCATCAACCTCAAATATCATTTGAAACATGCAAGTAGCAACTTTACATGTCCGCTCGCTCTAACGTTAACCTAGATAAATGTGCACTATTATCAGGCTCATATCCAAGTGTTTGTGTGGAGTGTGGAAGCTAACGTATAGAGCGCTTCACTGCATGACATGGAGGCGCCGGCGCGTCATTCTTTTTGACTGACTTTTTTCCAGGTTTTTTTCCTGATAACAGCAGAAACAATTTGAAATTCTCTGTCATTTTTGTTTATACAGATAATATAAGATAATATAACTTTTATTCGTGTAAAAAAATAAAGAAACAAACAGGTTGCGCTTTCTGTCGTCTCAGTCGTCCGTGAACTGGAGCGCGTCACAAAAATGAACGTAAACTCAACGTATAGGGTACTTGCCTCACAGACATGAGAAATATATCTATAGAAAGCTCAAAAGACCTACTTTTGGACAAAACCAATTCAAATCAAAAACAAACATTCTGATTATGTAATCGATATGAAAGGTGCATTTTTCTCTAAAGGCGCGTTCACTAGGCTCCTGCGGAGAAGGCGAGTCAGCATTGTCAACTTCATCTTTGCAGCCGACACTAATAGTTTATTAATAAATTATTAAAATTTCTCCTTGCTATTTTTTCCGACACACTCATAATCACTACTTTTGCCAGTGCTTTGTGGAAAGCTTAATGCGTGCACTTGAGCACAAAATATATTACGGCAAAATAAAATAAAATATTATTGTGGTTTAACATTCCCCAGTATATATTTAAGTAATTCAATTAATATAAACATGTGATTAGTTGACTAATAGCTTAAATGCAAAAATCTTTAGTCATTACTTTATGAATGTTCTTGATATGTTGCATATTGCTCATTTATTGAATACATATAAAGCAGATGACTTAACCGACTCGCTCCTCTCAGGTTTCGGGAATTCTCCAGATTCAGAGTCCGTAAAGTCGGATCAGAGCCGTGTGGACCTGCTAAAGCGTTTTCTGGAAGCTCTGGGTGTGCGAGCGCCGGTGTTACTGAGCCCGTCTATGAGCGGCCATTATGCCCTGCCGTTCCTCCAGAAACACAGCGCCCAGCTGCATGGCTTTGTGCCTATCGCCCCCGTGGGCACCCGCGGCATCACCCCGCAGCAGTACCGCGACATCCAGGTGCCGTGTTTCTTTCTAATCATCTCACACTAAGGAATTTCTTGACTTGTTTTAACTCTCACTTCCTGTATGTATGACAGACTCCAACGCTGATCGTATATGGGGAGTTAGACACCAACCTGGGCGCCCAATCGCATAAGAACCTGATTCAGCTGCCCCATCACACCGCGGTGAAGCTGGCGGGAGCACGCCACGCGTGTTACATGGACAAACCCCGCGAGTTCCACCGTGCTCTGCTCGACTTCCTCAGCAAGCTCGACTGAGGGACGGAACGAGTCAAACAATTGTGTGGGACTACTAGAAGAAAAAGAGAGACGCGGGAAAAGAAAATGATGAACAGGGCTGTGGTGTAGCTGTAAATCCAGTCCTGAAACCTAAAAGAACACCGGAATGTTCTATCATGTATCTGTCCATCCACATCCACTCAGTCCTTATTATTTCCCTTTTGTTAATATATATAAAACAAACAAATCTTCTGCAGGATTACAATAGGACAGCTTCTTTTGTAGACTGTAAACATCTTTTTTTATAGGTTTCTACACTGTTGCCATGGATCCCTCTTGTTTTTACTGTTGTTATTGTAACAGCCTGCCTAAAGGTTGTTATGGTTTCCAGTCTGAGGGTTGTTCTGTAATGGAGTTCCCATGGTTTCCAGTCTGAGGGTTGTTCTTTAATGGCAGTTGCCATGGTTTCCAGTCTGAGGGATGTTCCTGTAACACAGTCATCATGATTTCCAGTCTGAGATTTATTCCATAACACTGTTGCCATGGTTTCTGGTCTGTTGGATGTTCCTGTAACACAGTTGACATGGGTTCCTTTCTGAGGCTCTGATGGTTTCTAGTCTGACAGTTGCTCCAATAACTTGGTTGCCATGGTTTCCAGACCGAGAAATGTTCTTGTAAATCAGTTGCCATGGTTTACAGTCTGACAGTTGTTCCTGTAACATGGGTGCCATGGTTTCCAGGCTGAGAAATGTTCCGTTAAATCAGTTGCCATGGTTTACAGTCAGACAGTTGTTCCTGTAACATGGTTGCCATGGTTTACGGCTGAGACATGTTTCTGTAAATCGGTTGCCATGGTTTCCAGTCTGACAGTTGTTCATATAACAGTTGCCATGGTTTCCAGTTTGACAGTTTCTCCAATAACATGGTTTCCAGTCTGACAGTTGTTCATATAACACAGTTACCATGTATTCCAGTCTGACAGTTGTTCCTATAACACAGATGCTATGGTTTCAAGTCTGACAGTTGTTCCTATGACACAGTTGCCATGGTCTCCAGTCTGACAGTTGTTACTATAACACAGTTGCCATGGTTTCCAATCTGACAGTGGCTCCAATAACATGGTTTCCACCCTGAGGATTGTTCCTGTAACTCAGCTGCCATGTTTTCTGGTCTTGGACTGTTCCTATTGTAATGTTGCCATGGTTTCCTGTCTGAGGGTTGTTCTTATAATATGACTGCCATGGTTTCCTGTAGCAGCAAGAGTCACATAATGCCAAAAATCATTGTCATATATAACCCTCCATCTCAAATTCGCTTGACAGGAAACTGTCTTCAATCCCACAAGAACATCTCAGAGAACAAAACGATATTTGTCATTTTCGGTTTGTATACGTTTATTTTATCGTTGAGTGAAGTCCAGAGTGTTGACACCAGCAGTTGGCACATACGCATCACTGAATGTAGCATGTTAATGTGTGGATGACTCACTATACGGCTTTAGATGCTCAAAAACAGAGAGAAAGGTTGCAGACTTGCAGTATTGGATGCCTGTCATGCCTGTAAATTTAATTTTTCACTATCAGTAGTTGCCAGATTTTAACTGGCAGTAGTTTAGTCCTCGCAATAAAAGAGAATTTCCTGAGACTGCAGAGAAGAAAAATTGTTCATTAAATGATAGCGGTATTACATTACTAGACCTAAAAATGTAGGTTTTCATTACATATTTATTATTTATTACTTAAAGCTTCTACATGACAGAAACTGTAATGTGTGTGGTATTTATGTGCTGTGGTCTGTAGTTTTTTGTTGTGTTTATAGCTTGTAAATATTAATATGTTGTAGAGGACAGTGAGGCACATTTGACCTGTGAATATTTCTGACATCACAAATCTTCAAACTGAACGGATTTGTCTTTGGGACTGAATTCAGATTCCTGTGTGCATGGTATTGCAGATCCATCAAACATGCTTTTGTTCAATGCAAAATAAAATTCTCTAACATTGATGTTTTGCGTTAGTGATTTAATGGACATGCACACGATATGCGTCAAAAAAAAATTGTAAGTGGTCGGTCATCTGTAATGTAGTTAAAACCACTCCATTTTAACTAGCTTATTCATGAACACCCTATTAGGGCTTCAAAGTTAAAGTTTACTAAATCAAGTCAAGCCCTGCATCCGAATACCGCCTACTATATAGTATGTGAAAACAGTACGCCAACAGTGAAATGTTTCCGACTACATAGTATTCGAAAAACAGTTGGCGAAAACTCCCTGGATGACCTACTACTTCCAACGAGATTCTGAAGTTCACATTTGATGGACACTTTACTATCCCATGGCCATGAGGCCACGGGAGACGATTTGTGAATGGCAGTGGCTGCGTCTTAAAGTAATTACTTCAAGACCACTAAAAAAAGTATGTTCTTTATAGTATGTGTGTGTGTACTATGAATGTGTGTAGTATTAATGTAATCTGTACGTACTACATTCGCCATGTTGTCATTATCATGTGACATACCAGTGTCAGTTACATTGCTTTATTGCCATTCACAAATCCTCTTCTGTGGCCTTGTGGGATCGTAAAGTGTTCATTGTATGCACATTTAAGAATCTCGCTTGAAAAGTAGGTCATCCAGGTAGGCCTACTTTTTGCCTACTCTTTTATCAGTACTGGAATTCGGACAAACTTATTTAGTCACATACTGTTTTTTGCCTACTATACAGGTCCTTCTCAAAAAATTAGCATATTGTGATAGTTCATTATTTTCCATAATGTAATGATAAAAATTTAACTTTCATATATTTTAGATTCATTGCGCACCAACTGAAATATTTCAGGTCTTTTATTGTTTTAATACAGATGATTTTAACATACAGCTCATGAAAACCCAAAATTCCTATCTCAAAAAATTAGCATATCATGAAAAGGTTCTCTAAACGAGCTATTAACCTAATCATCTGAATCAACTAATTAACTCTAAACACCTGCAAAAGATTCCTGAGGCTTTTAAAAACTCCCAGCCTGTTTCATTACTCAAAACCGCAATCATGGGTAAGACTGCCGACCTGACTGCTGTCCAGAAGGCCATCATTGACACCCTCAAGCAAGAGGGTAAGACACAGAAAGAAATTTCTGAAAAAATAGGCTGTTCCCAGAGTGCCGTATCAAGGCACCTCAGTGGGAAGTCTGTGGGAAGGAAAAAGTGTGGCAAAAAACGCTGCACAACGAGAAGAGGTGACCGGACCCTGAGGAAGATTGTGGAGAAGGACCGATTCCAGACCTTGGGGGACCTGCGGAAGCAGTGGACTGAGTCTGGAGTAGAAACATCCAGAGCCACCGTGCACAGGCGTGTGCAGGAAATGGGCTACAGGTGCCGCATTCCCCAGGTCAAGCCACTTTTGAACCAGAAACAGCGGCAGAAGCGCCTGACCTGGGCTACAGAGAAGCAGCACTGGACTGTTGCTCAGTTTTGCATGTCATTCGGAAATCAAGGTGCCAGAGTCTGGAGGAAGACTGGGGAGAAGGAAATGCCAAAATGCCTGAAGTCCAGTGTCAAGTACCCACAGTCAGTGATGGTCTGGGGTGCCATGTCAGCTGCTGGTGTTGGTCCACTGTGTTTTATCAAGGGCAGGGTCAATGCAGCTATCAGGAGATTTTGGAGCACTTCATGCTTCCATCTGCTGAAAAGCTTTATGGAGATGAAGATTTCATTTTTCAGCACGACCTGGCACCTGCTCACAGTGCCAAAACCATGGTATTACTGTGCTCAATTGGCCTGCCAACTCTCCTGACCTGAACCCCATAGAGAATCTGTGGGATATTGTGAAGAGAAAGTTGAGAGATGCAAGACCAAACACTCTGGATGAGCTTAAGGCCGCTATCGAAGCATCCTGGGCCTCCATAACACCTCAGCAGTGCCACAGGCTGATTGCCTCCATGCCACGCCGCATTGAAGCAGTCATTTCTGCAAAAGGATTCCCGACCAAGTATTGAGTGTATAACTGTGCATAAATATTTGAAGGTTGACGTTTTTTGTATTAAAAACACTTCTTTTATTGGTCGGATGAAATATATTTTTTTTAGGAATTAGGGGTTTTCATGAGCTGTATGCCAAAATCATCAGTATTAAAACAATAAAAGACCTGAAATATTTCAGTTGGTGTGCAATGAATCTACAATATATGAAAGTTAAATTTTTATCATTACATCATGGAAAATAATGAACTTTATCACAATATGCTAGTTTTTTGAGAAGGACCTGTATATGGCAAGTACCCGATTTCGGATGCAGACAGTGACACTGGTAGGTCACTTGACAGTGTCAACATGGAGGATTTAGTACGTCCAGACTCTGATACTGCCCATAACCATAGAAGTACATACAAATGAAGTAATTACTCCGTATGCGATTTTGGATGCAGGGAAAGTTAATCAAATTTAAATAAGACATACAGTAGTGATTTCTAGTTAAACTATAAATATATAAAATATTATAACAATATTATTATAAGTGTTTTTCCGTGAACTTCAAAGATAATAGAAAGAGGAAATCATAAAAATTAAGCTAAAAAGCTAAAGTTAAAGGGAAACTAGTAAAATAGTTTATATAATAAATAGAGCCCATAATAAAGGTATATTTTAAATATACCGGCTTGAGTGACTTTTGCTTTTTACTCGTATATTCGTGTTTTGACCGTAGACTGTAAAAGGTTTTGATCACGTGTGCGGGCCAGGCGGAATCGAATGATGCCGACGTCATCACGCACACCATGCGTCTCTCTTCGGGAAGATGGCTTCTGCTGTGTACATGATGCCAAACTGAATGGACGGAAAACAAACCGATATTCCTAAAATTCCCCCCTCTTCCCTCCTCTATATCCCGCTCCGCATCCATGCACACGCGTTTACGTTAAAAATAACCCGATTTTAACCTAGTGTGAAGAACTAGGATGATAATATGACCCAGAAAAAGAAGAAGCGAGTGAATCGCAGTTTGTTACTGGCGAAGAAAATCATCATCAAGGATGGAGGAACGGTGAGTGTTTGCTCAATTTAACCACAATAAACACTAAGACACGACGGTTTAGGTCTTAAGTAGACGTGTACATACGTGTTGTGTTAATGTTTGAAAGAAAAAATGCTTTGAGAATATATTGGAGGAGTGTAACTTCAAATCGTGTCATTCATCATGGCTGTAAACATCAGCATATACTTCCTGTAATTACCAATAAATCATACCAGCACGTACACATTTCATGATTAACGATTCAAATCACTGCATGCGCTATTATATTAATGTTCAGATGGTTTGATGACACATTACAGGGTGTTAAAAATGTCAAGACCATCTGTCATTATGGCTGGCTGTAAATAAAATAATTTATTTTCAATTTTTAAAACGCATAAATAGGACAAGGCTTAAATTGTAATATGGTTCTCTATTGCGATGTTTAAACAAAATACGCACAGAGTTACCATGTTTTTTTCGTGATGCCATGGTCATTTCATGCTATTTTTAATGCAAATAACATGGTAGATAATCAGTATTATTCTATCAATCAAAGCACATTGTTATTGTTATATTATTGCTACAGCATAATTTGTAAAGACAGATATGTGAAACTCGTCTGTCAGATATATATTGGATATCTGAATGTATTTGTCATGAAATGTAGGCCTATCGAAAGTATTATTTTAGTATTATTTATTAAAAAATCATTTTAGTTTTAGTAATTTTTGCTATGTGCTTTTATTTTTTTAAATCTCAATTTGATTTAATAATTTTAGAATTTCAACTTAAGCTGTAGTTAGTTGCCAAAGCAACATTTCAATTTTTTTGTTTAAGTTTTTCATCAAATATTTATATTTTGTTTTATTTCAGCTTTATGTATATTACTGAAAACAATTTTTCATAGTTATAGGGGCTTTTTTCAACAAAAAATGGAATTCATTTACTCAGCGTTTTGGGGGCCTGAATACGCAAACTTTTGGGGAAAATAACAGGTGCAAGTTTTTTGAAAACAATACCGTTATATAAAAAAAAGCAAATTTGTGAAAACTGTGACATCATGCACATGCGTATTAAGTGTTTAGTCGTGTAGTGTTTCTTTACAAAGTGACATCGCCATTACTGACCTGGCATCAGAATACAGCGTTTTTAGTCGTTTTCGTGGATCCTTGTCAACAGGGATCGTTTTGACGACTTTGTCATCTGTACACAAAAAACGCAAAGGAAAAACTTTTCCATTTTTAGTACGTCGTTGTCGTGTAAACGTGGCCTCACAATACTGCCTGAAAACCTCCATTTCTTTACAAATAGGCCATTGATAATAAACATTGTAAGGGTCAATGGGTTTGTCTGAAATTCTTAAAAACACAATTGTAGGCAGAAACGTTTGAGTTTTTGTCTTGTTCACTGGCTGTCAAGATCAGTTACAATTTTTTTTGGTTTTGTTGTCAAAATTGTAGCCTTAATAGTAGTCTTAATTTGAACTTAGTTGCTCTAGTTCCTTTTTATGTTTATTGTTCCTTTTTAAGTTTTATTTTACCTACAATACCTAATAAGCCAGAATCGGCACAGGTTTGCATCTTAAATTTTTTTGCATAAACGTCATAATCTTTCATTGGAAGGATTAGGCCACAAACAGACCTTATCTGTTTCTTAGCTTTATGGATGTGTAATAATGCTGGTTGGTTTCTTCACATGTTCTTCACCGTCTCTGGTTCTTTTCTCTCCAGCCTCAGGGCTTCGGTGCCCCCAGCGTTTATCATGCCGTTATCGTCATATTTCTGGAGTTCTTCGCTTGGGGTTTGCTGACAGCACCTACTTTGGGAGTAAGTTGTGGTTGTTTTAAACAGAATAAGCTTGTTTTGAATGAAGAAAAACATCGTAATGGAAACGGGATTCGTGTTTAGAAACCCTTTGTATGCCCCTGTTATTATATTGAGTAATATGATCGTGTAAAAAAAGTTTGCGTCATAACCGATGCTGTTTTTGTGTCATGTGCCTGCAGGCTCTTCATGAAACATTCCCGAAACACACGTTTCTCATGAATGGCTTGATTCAGGGGGTTAAGGTATCATCTTCAACTTTTTCCTGTAAAAGATCTATTATCGAGTCGAGTTCATAATTCATCAACTGCATGCTTTTGTTCACAGGGCCTGCTGTCGTTTCTAAGCGCTCCTCTGATTGGTGCTCTGTCAGACGTGTGGGGAAGGAAGTCCTTTCTTTTGCTCACTGTGTTCTTCACGTGTGCTCCAATTCCTTTAATGAAGATCAGCCCGTGGTACGTTACCTTTCTCTTTTTTTTGGACGCAAAACTAAATATTTTGTATATCTATTTGCTAAAAAAAAGTACAATAAGGTCTCATTTGTTAACAGTAGTTAATGCATTCGCTGATCTAACAGTGAGCAATATATATTTTTAAGCTTTTATTATCTTTTAATA
The DNA here is from genome assembly GCF_051911475.1 of Siphateles boraxobius. NCBI lineage: Eukaryota > Metazoa > Chordata > Actinopteri > Cypriniformes > Leuciscidae > Siphateles > Siphateles boraxobius. Next base: position 16,348 of record NW_027509162.1, read on the forward strand.
ATTTGTTAAATTATAACCATTTATTGTTTGTTCATGTTAGTTCACAGTGCATTAACTAATGTAAATGTTAACTTTTGATTTTAATAATGTATTAGTAAATGTTGATATCAACATTAGCTCAAATTAATGCTCTAGAAGTGTTGTTCATTCTTAGTCCATGTTAACTAATGAAACCTTATTGTAAAGTGTTACCATTTGTTTCTGTGTATACATAGTAAAATAAAACGAAATATATACATTTAATTTTAATTCAATATAATTTTTGATTACATAAAAAAATCAATTAGACTTTGAAAAAAATAAATATATAAACAAGGTTTAATTTTTCATGTTTTAGTTTACCAGGTTAGAATATCCGAATGTATTTGTCCTGACAACAATTAATTTAGTATGATTTATCTACTGTGATATTTATTCATACTTTTTATTAGCGTTTATTTTCAATTTCAAATTGTTAGTAGTTTAATTACATGCTTTTGTCATTTTTATTAGTCTTTAAAATTTCAGTTTAGCTTTAATTTATTTTTATTTCAGTTTTACTTTTAGTAATTTCAGTATTTAATTTGAAATTTATTTGATATTTAACTGATTTTAACTCATCTTGATTTTGCAAACGAAATATACACACAATTAGGGATGCATGATATATCGCCCACCTTATCAGTATCGGACGATATATGTTCATTTTTAATGCTATCGTTATCGGCCCGATAAGAAAATTTGCCCAATATATTATAGCAGATAAATAATGTATTATTTCCTTAAGCTGAGACACTTCAGTTCGTCACAATGTTTTTTAATTGCCTGAAATATGATTAGAATCATAATGGACAGGAAAATACACGTGCAACATGTGCAGCGCAAGCTACATAAAATTATACTGAGAACACTACTTAAAGAGCCCAAATATCTCACCGATATATCAGTCTGTTTTGTATTTTGTAATACATATGCACATCTTAAATCACATGCATAGAAAGATTTGAAAGCGTTCTTCTTGTGTTTCAGGTGGTACTTTGCCGTTATCTCTGTATCTGGGGTGTTTGCCGTTACTTTCTCGGTTATATTCGCCTATGTGGCCGACATCACTCAAGAGCATGAGCGCAGTATGGCTTACGGCATGGTGCGTATAACACATCATCATCGTCATCATCTCTCTTTATGCCCCTCTTTTTCTTGCATTAATGTGTCTGTGCTTTTTCTAAAAGGTCTCTGCCACGTTTGCGGCGAGTCTCGTGATCAGCCCGGCCATCGGCGCGTATCTGAGTCAGGTTTATGGAGACAGTCTGGTGGTGGTTCTGGCTTCTGCCATCGCTATGCTGGACATCTGCTTTATCCTGGTGGCCGTGCCCGAGTCACTTCCGGAAAAGATGAGGCCGGCGTCCTGGGGCGCCCCCATCTCGTGGGAACAAGCTGACCCCTTTGCTGTAAGTAGATTTGAACTTGCTTGGTGCAATAATATTACAATCCACTTTTCACAGTCCAGTCAATTCCCAAACCGGTTCCTATCGAATAATCCGTTTCACTTGGAATTTATTAAAGATGTTGAATGCACTGCAGATGCAGAACCTTCTGCATGAGCGTTTCTGGAAGCATGTATTGTTTATTTTAAAAAGAGAATGGCACAACACTTGGCTCATATCCTGTGTGGTTTTCAGTAGGGAAGTATTTTTACGCCTATTTGGCCCTCCACAGTTTGAGGTGTTGACATAATGGAGTTTTTAAAGCTGCATTTGTACACTGCTTACGCACGTCATATAGGGCGGTTTTCACACGTGGTTTGCTCTGAACAGTTCCTGCTAAGCCTTTTACAGTTTCCACCACATTGTTCTTGGTTTTGATTGGTTAATGTTGTTCCTGTCAATTTTAGAAGAGAAAGGTCTGTTAAACATGTGCTCTTGAAACACATAAATTAATTTAAAATTGAACCATCTCAATGTATCATGGTTGCGATACCTTTACAAATAGGAATGCAT
>NW_027509163.1:0-38598 GCF_051911475.1 Siphateles boraxobius
TATAAGAAACATTGAGAGAACTTAAGAGAACTTAAGAGAATCCTGTTCTCCTCCATTGATGATGTCTTTCAAGATATCTCCCCTCTCCCCGAGACCAGGTGCTACCCCCTGGGGTACAGGAATTGACCCAAAGCAAACTCTAAAAAAATATTGGTGCAACCCTTTTGTTCTGGTCTGGGTATTTAAGGCTAGGTAACAGAGCAGTCTGGGGGAAACTATAACCAGGAAAATCCCCATGCAGTAGTTTATATGTTTATATGTTTATGAGTTTATAAGTTTAAATGAGTAAGAGTTCAGAGTTTATTAATTTATGAGTTTGAGTTCATAAGTGTATGATTTCATGAGTTTATAAGTGTATGAGTTTATAAGTTTATGAATTCATGAGTTCATAAGTGTATGAATTCATGAGTTTATAAGTGTACAAGTTTATGAGTATAGAGTTTATAAGTTTAAATGAGTAAGAGTTCAGAGTTTATTAATTTATGAGTTTGAGTTCATAAGAGTTTGAATTCATGAGTTTATAAGTGTATGAGTTTATAAGTGTATGAGTTTATGAGTTTAGAGTTCATAAGTTTAAATGAGTCTAAGACTTCAAGTTTAGAGTTTATTAATTTATTATGAGTTTAAGAGTTTAAGTAAGAGTTCAGTTTATTAATTTATGAGTTTAAGAGTTCATCATAAGTGTATGAATTCATGAGTTAATAAGTGTATGAGTTTATACGTTTATGAATTCATGAGTTCATAAGTGTATGAATTCATGAGTTTATAAGTGTACAAGTTTATGAGTATAGAGTTTATAAGTTTAAATGAGTAAGAGTTCAGAGTTTATTAATTTATGAGTTTGAGTTCATAAGAGTTTGAATTCATGAGTTTATAAGTGTATGAGTTTATGAGTTTAGAGTTTATAAGTTTAAATGAGTCTAAGAGTTCAAGTTTAGAGTTTATTAATTTATTATGAGTTTAAGAGTTTAAGTGTAGATAGATAAGTGTCATAGATAGATGAGTTTATTAGTTTAAATGAGTCTCAATGGCTCATATAGTATATAGAATGGCAGTTTGATTCAGTCTAGGGCTTCAAGGAGTTTAGATTTGAATTTTTGACAGTTGGCCAGTTTGAAAATCTGAACATTCCGCAATGAAAGTCAATTGGAGTTTTTTCCGACTTTGATCGTCATTTTTAGGAAAACCGTAAGTCCGATCAGTCTGAAAAGATATAGCAACTCGAGTCAGAACAGTTTGAGTGTCTGAGCCGAGTTTGGAGTATGTGGAGTTAAAGCTCTAGAAGGAGTTAGAGTCAGAATTTTTTCCGCTCAGAATAATAATAATAACTAGAATGTACATTTCCAGAAGAAAATGTGAAGTGGTGCTTGCAGTGGCAAAAATCGCCACTCGGTTGCTAGGGTGTGGTACATGATTGCATACGAGCCAACAAACATGTCTGTACTATGTTCTGGTGCTGAGATATGGCTTATTCATGTTGTTCAGGTGGTTGCTAGGGTGTTCTGAGTGGCTGCTATGCGGTTGCTAAGGTGTTTTGGGTGGTTGCTAGGGTATTCTGGGTGGTTGCTGGGGCGTTGCTAGGGTGTTCTGGGTGGTTGCTAGGCGGTTGCTAGGGTGTTTTGAGTGGTTGTTATGGTGTTGCTAAGCGGTTGCTAGGGTATTCTGGGTGGTTGATAGGGTGTTCTGAGTGGTTACTATGAGGTTGCTAGGTGGTTGCTATGAGGTTGCTAGGTGGTTGCTAGGGTGATCTGGGTGGTTGCTAGGGTGTTCTGGGTGGTTGCTATGATGTTGCTAGGTGGTTGCTAGGATATTCTGGGTGGTTGCTATGGTGTTGCTAGGCAGTTGCTAGGGTATATTGGGTGGTTGCTAGGGTGTTCTGGGCAGTTGCTAAGGTATTCTAGGTGGTTGCTATGATGTTACTAGGTGGTTGGTAGTTGTCACAGATGGTTACTATTGGAGTTCTTAGCATTTTCTTGGCATGATTTAGCACTTACCTAATTGCTATTAGCATGTAGCTATTCACAGCTAGCATGTGTAGCATGTTGGAAGTCCTGTTTGCTAGCATGAGTCAAAAGAACCAACCCCCATCTCTATACAATGTTCTGATGCAGAGATATAGGTCTTGCAAAATGGTTGCTAGGGTGCTCTGTTTGGTTGCTAGGGAGTGGCTTGGTAGCTGCCAGTCATGAAACTGAAAAGGCTGATTGTCAGTGTGAATGATATAAACCAACCAACTCCCATGCCTCTGTGACATTCAGAATGGAAGATATCCCTCTATGGATTTTGGTTGCTAAGGTGCTCGACAATGGTTGCTAGGGAGGGGCTACGTAGTGTTGCGGTGATTCATTATTGGTTGTTTACTGCCCCGAGTCAAACGAGTCCACCCTTGTGTTTCTATGACACTTCTATCCGGAGATATCCTTTTGATCTCTTTCAATAGAAGTCTATGGAACTTGTTGCTAAGGTGCTCTATATGGTTGCTAGGGCGTGGCTTAATAGCTTCACAATGATCCTGAGAGACTGATTGGTCATCTGAGTAAAATGAGCCCGTCCCCTTGTCTCTATGACACTGTGATCCAGAGCTATGTTCAATACAAAATCCCTATGCAATGTGTAGAACGGCCCATTTCATGGGCCGTCCTACACCATAGTAAGTCAATGGGGCATCTTTGAGCAGCTCCTGCCCCCAATGGTGCAACTTTTACCCCATTTTGAGGTATGTTCTTACAGAGCCTGTCAGCCTCTTCAAATGTGGCAAATCACACGTTTCTGTGAAATCTGATTTCTGAGCTATGACTCGTCAAAGTTTGTTGCAATGTTAAGTCTATGGGATTTTTATGGGCGCTTTTTTGCCCCTGGGGCAATTACCGTACCCCCGATCTCTTAGAAAAGATGTAGCACACCTCTCCTCAATAAGCCGCACGATTTGACACCTTTCTCAGGGGTCTGTGATGTCAGCATGTATTTATTATAACATAGTAAAAGATAGTTATTATAGAGTTATTATAGAGTTCTTAAAATCTTTATTAAAAAGTGCCTTTGGTATGGCCTAAGGTTGCTAGGGTGCTGTAATTGGTTGCTAGATTGAGGCTATGAGGATTTTAGACCATTACTTATTGGCTGCTTGATAATATAAATCCTCTGATGGAGAGAGAGGCAGAGAAATGCAGGGGTGTCAGGCCCTTTGTGTCTGTGTGTGAAAAAGTCGGTTGGGATTTGTAATTCTGAACATTCCGCAATGTTAAGTTAATTGGTTTTTCTTTGGCCGCTTTTTCGTCCGCTGTGCGAACATCGTACACCCGATCGCTTAGAAAAGTCATAGCACACCTCTCCTCAATGAGCCGCACGATTTGACGCCTCACTCAGGGGTCTGTGACAAAATTTGCGGGACGAGTTACGCGCCAAACTTTGTCCAGAATAATAATGAGAAGAATAATAAGTATGCACAATAACAATAGTGATGCCTTGCCTTTGGCAAGCACCACTAACTTGAAAAAGTTTGTCGAGACAAACTTTAAGTTGACTTTTGAAAGTTTTGACCAGAAAGTTTGAAGAAGTTTAAAGTAGTTTGAAGTTTAAATTAGTTTGAATTTTAAAGTAGTTTGAAGTTTAAATTATTTTAAAGTTTAAATTAGTTTAAAGTTTAAATTAGTTTAAAGTAGTTTAACGTAGTTTAAAGTTTTAAATAGTTTAAAGTTTAAAGTAGTTTAAAGTAGTTTAAAGTAATTTAAGGTTGCTAAGGTGTTTCTAGTGGGCTGCCAAGGTGTTCTGGTGGTTGCTGGGTGGTTGCTAAGGCATTTTGGGTGGTTGCTAGGGTGTTCTAGGTGGTTGCTAGGCAGTTGCTAGGGTGTTGTAAGGTATTTTGGGTGGTTGCTATGGTGTTCTAGAGTATTTTGCTTGGTTGCTAGGGTGTTGCTAGGGTGTTTTAAGGTATTTTGGGTGGTTGCTAGGGCGTTCTGGGAGGTTGCTAGGCAGTTGCTAGGGTGTTCTGGGGGTTGCTATGGTGTTATTAGTGTGCTTAAGGCTATTTTGGGTGGTTGCTAGGGTGTTAATAGGGTGTTTTAAGGTATTTTGGGTGGTTGCTAGGGTGTTCTGGGTGGTTGCTATGGTGTTGCTAGGGTGTTTTAGGCTATTTTGGGTGGTTGCTATGGTGTTGCTAGGGTGTTTTGAGGTATTTTGGGTGGTTGCTAGGGTGTTCTGGGTGGTTGCCAGGCAGTTGCTAGGGTGTTCTGGGTGGTTGCTATGGTGTTGCTAGGGTGTTTTAAGGTGTTCTGGGTAGTTGCTAGGCAGTTGCTAGGGTGTTCTGGGTAGTTCTTAGGCGGTTGCTAGGGTGTTCTAGATGGTTGCTTGGGTGTTCTATGGTGTTCTTGGTCGTTGCTATGGTGTTGCTATGGTGTTCTAGGCTATTTTGGGTGGTTGCTATGGTGTTGCTAGGGTGTTTTAAGGTATTTTGTGCCGTTGCTAGGCAGTTGCTATGGTGTTTTGGGTGGTTGCTATGGTGTTGCTAGGGTGTTCTATGGTAGTTTGGGTGGTTGCTATGGTGTTGTAAGGTATTTTGGGTGGTTGCTAGGCAGTTGCTAGGGTGTTCTGGATGGTTGCTAGGGTGTTCTGTGTGGTTGCTAGGCGATTGCTAGGGTGTTCTGGGTGGTTGCTATGGTGTTGCTAGGGTGTTTTAATGTGTTCTGGGTGGTTGCTAGGGTGTTTTGGGTGGTTGCTAGGGTGTTCTGGGTGGTTGCTATGGTGTTGCTAGGGTGTTGTAAGGTATTTTGGGTGGTTGCTAGGGTGTTCTGAGTGGTTGCTATGGTGAACTATTTATGAATTTAAAAGTTCATAAGTGAATGAATTTAGAAAAATTCATAATTGTATAAATTCATGAGTTCATAAGTTCAAATTCATGAAAAAGATTAGTTAGAAAGAAATAAAGATTAGTTAGAGAGAAAGAAAGATAGAGAGGTTAGAAAGAAAGATTAGGTAGAAAGAAAGAAAGAAAGAAAGAAAGACAGAAAGAAGGATTAGTTAGAAAGAAAGAAAGATGGATAAGTTAGAATAAAGAAAGATGGATAAGTTAGAAAGAAAGGAAGATGGATAAATTAGAAAGAAAGAAAAATGGATTAGTTAGATTAATTAGAAAGAAAAAGAAAGAAAGAAAGTTTAGTTAGAATGAAAGAAAGAATAGTTAGAAAGAAAGAAAGATTATTTAGAAAGAAAAAAGAAAGAAAGATAAGTTAGAAAGAAAGAAGGAAAGATAGATTAGTTAGAAAGAAAGATAGATTAGTTAGAAAGAATGAAAGAAAGATTAGTTAGAAAGAAAGATAGATTATTAGATAGATAGATAAGTTCATTAGTACATATAGAATGGTAGTTTAATTGAGTCTAGGGTTTCAAGGAGTTTAGATTTGAGTTTATTTGTTGTGCACTACTGGGCCACCGTAGTCTTGGCTCAATTTGAACTGTTGCAATGAAAGTCAATGGGATTGTTATGAGTTTTAATATTAATTTTTAAGAAAACCGTTAGTCCGATCAGTTAGAAAAGATATAGCAACTCGAGTCAGAACAGTTTGAGTGTCTGAGCCGAGTTTGGAGTATGTGGAGTTAAAGCTCTAGGAGGAGTTAGAGTCAGAATTTTTTTTTAAGTTGACTTTTGAAAGTTTTGACCAGAAAGTTTGAAGAAGTTTAAAGTAGTTTGAAGTTTAAATTAGTTTGAATTTTAAAGTAGTTTGAAGTTTTGACCAGAAAGTTTGAAGAAGTTTAAAGTAGTTTGAAGTTTAAATTAGTTTGAATTTTAAAGTAGTTTGAAGTTTAAATTATTTTAAAGTTTAAAATAGTTTAAAGTTTAAATTAGTTTAAAGTAGTTTAACGTAGTTTAAAGTTTTAAATAGTTTAAAGTTTAAAGTAGTTTAAAGTAGTTTAAAGTAATTTAAGGTTGCTAAGGTGTTTCTAGTGGGCTGCCAAGGTGTTCTGGTGGTTGCTGGGTGGTTGCTAAGGCATTTTGGGTGGTTGCTAGGGTGTTCTAGGTGGTTGCTAGGCAGTTGCTAGGGTGTTGTAAGGTATTTTGGGTGGTTGCTATGGTGTTCTAGAGTATTTTGCTTGGTTGCTAGGGTGTTGCTAGGGTGTTTTAAGGTATTTTGGGTGGTTGCTAGGGCGTTCTGGGAGGTTACTAGGCAGTTGCTAGGGTGTTCTGGGGGGTGCTATGGTGTTCTTAGTGTGCTTAAGGCTATTTTGGGTGGTTGCTAGGGTGTTAATAGGGTGTTTTAAGGTATTTTGGGTGGTTGCTAGGGTGTTCTGGGTGGTTGCTATGGTGTTGCTAGGGTGTTCTAGGCTATTTTGGGTGGTTGCTATGGTGTTGCTAGGGTGTTTTGAGGTATTTTGGGTGGTTGCTAGGGTGTTCTGGGTGGTTGCCAGGCAGTTGCTAGGGTGTTCTGGGTGGTTGCTATGGTGTTGCTAGGGTGTTTTAAGGTGTTCTGGGTAGTTGCTAAGCAGTTGCTAGGGTGTTCTGGGTAGTTCTTAGGCGGTTTTTAGGGTGTTCTAGATGGTTGCTTGGGTGTTCTATGGTGTTCTTGGTGGTTGCTATGGTGTTGCTATGGTGTTCTAGGCTATTTTGGGTGGTTGCTATGGTGTTGCTAGGGTGTTTTAAGGTATTTTGTGCCGTTGCTAGGCAGTTGCTATGGTGTTTTGGGTGGTTGCTATGGTGTTGCTAGGGTGTTCTATGGTAGTTTGGGTGGTTGCTATGGTGTTGTAAGGTATTTTGGGTGGTTGCTAGGCAGTTGCTAGGGTGTTCTGGATGGTTGCTAGGGTGTTCTGTGTGGTTGCTAGGCGATTGCTAGGGTGTTCTGGGTGGTTGCTATGGTGTTGCTAGGGTGTTTTAATGTGTTCTGGGTGGTTGCTAGGGTGTTTTGGGTGGTTGCTAGGGTGTTCTGGGTGGTTGCTATGGTGTTGCTAGGGTGTTGTAAGGTATTTTGGGTGGTTGCTAGGGTGTTCTGGGTGGTTGCTATGGTGAACTATTTATGAATTTAAAAGTTCATAAGTGTATGAATTTAGGAAAATTCATAATTGTATAAATTCATGAGTTCATAAGTTCAAATTCATGAAAAAGATTAGTTAGAAAGAAATAAAGATTAGTTAGAGAGAAAGAAAGATAGAAAGATTAGGTAGAAAGAAAGATTAGGTAGAAAGAAAGACAGAAAGAAGGATTAGTTAGAAAGAAAGAAAGATGGATAAGTTAGAAAGAAAGAAAGATGGATAAGTTAGAAAGAAAGGAAGATGGATAAGTTAGAAAGAAAGAAAAATGGATTAGTTCGATTAATTAGAAAGAAAAAGAAAGAAAGAAAGTTTAGTTAGAATGAAAGAAAGAATAGTTAGAAAGAAAGATTATTTAGAAAGAAAAAAGAAAGATAAGTTAGAAAGAAAGAAGGAAAGATAGATTAGTTAGAAAGAAAGAAAGATAGATTAGTTAGAAAGAAAGAAAGAAAGATTAGTTAGAAAGAAAGATAGATTATTACATAGATAGATAGATAGATAGATAGATAGATAGATCTATTAGTACATATAGAATGGTAGTTTAATTGAGTCTAGGGTTTCAAGGAGTTTAGATTTGAGTTTATTTGTTGTGCACTACTGGGCCACCGTAGTCTTGGCTCAATTTGAACTGTTGCAATGAAAGTCAATGGGATTTTTATGAGTTTTAATATGAATTTTTAAGAAAACCGTTAGTCCGATCAGTTAGAAAAGATATAGCAACTCGAGTCAGAACAGTTTGAGTGTCTGAGCCGAGTTTGGAGTATGTGGAGTTAAAGCTCTAGGAGGAGTTAGAGTCAGATTTTTTTCCGCTCCGAAGAATAATAATAACTAGAAAAAGTTCGTCGAGACAAACTTTAAGTTGGCTTGTGAAAGTTTGGACCAATAAGTTTGAAGAAGTTTAAATTAGTTTAAAGTTTAAATTAGTTTGAATTTTAAAGTAGTTTGAAGTTGAAATTAGTTTAAAGTAGTTTGAAGTTTAAATTAGTTTATAGTTTAAATTAGTTTAAAGTTTAAATAAGTTTAAATTAGTTTAAAGTTAAAAGTAGTTAGAAGTTTAAATTAGTTTAAAGTTTAAAGTAGTTTGAAGTTTAAAGTAGTTTGAAGTTTAAAGTAGTTTGAAGTTTAAAGTAGTTTGAAGTTTGAAGTAGTTTGAAGTTTAAATTAGTTTATAGTTTAAATTAGTTTGAAGTTTATATTAGTTGCTAGGGTGTTCTGGGTGGTTGCTAGGGTGTTCTGGGTGGTTGCCAGGCAGTTGCTAGGGTGTTCTGGGTGGTTGCTATGGTGTTGCTAGGGTGTTGTAAGGAATTTTGGGTGGTTTCTATGGTGATGCTAGGGTGTTTTAAGGTATTTTGGGTGGTTGCTAGGGTGTTATGGGTGGTTGCTAGGGTGTTCTAGGGTATTTTGGGTGGTTGCTATGGTGTTGCTAGGGTGATTTAAGGTATTTTGGGTGGTTGCCAGGGTGTCCTGGGTGGTTGCTAGGCAGTTGCTAGGGTGTTCTGGGTGGTTGCTATGGTGTTGCTAGGCTGTTTTTTGGGTGGTTTCTAGGGTGTTCTGGGTTGTTGCTAGGCAGTTGCTAGGGTGTTCTGGATGGTTGCTATGGTGTTCTAGGCTTTTTTGGGTGGTTGCTATGGTGTTGCTAGGATGTTTTAAGGTATTTTGGGTGGTTGCTAGGGTGTTCTGGGTGGTTGCTATGGTGTTGCTAGGGTGATTTAAGGTAATTTGGGTGGTTGCTAGGGTGTTCTGGGTGGTTGCTAGGCAGTTGCTAGGGTGTTGCTATGGTGTTCTAGGGTATTGTGGGTGGTTGCTATGGTGTTGCTAGGGTGATTTAAGGTATTTTGGGTGGTTGCTAGGGTGTTATGGGTGGTTGCTAGGCAGTTGCTAGGGTGTGCTGGGTGGTTGCTATGGTGTTGCTAGGGTATTCTATGGTATTTTGGGTGGTTGTTATTGGGTCCCCAGGGTGTTATGGGTGGTCGCTAGGCGGATGCTAAGGTATTTTGAGTGGTTGCTAGGGTGTTCTGGGTGGTTGCTATGGTGTTTTGGGTGGTTGCTAGGGTGTTCTAAGGTATTTTAGGTGGTTTCTATTGTGTTGCTAGGGTGTTCTAAGGCAAGGCAAGGCAAGGCAAGTTTATTTATATAGCACATTTCATACACAATGGTAATTCAAAGTGCTTTACATAGAAGAAATTAAAATAATCAAAAGAAATCAGAATACTTAAAACAGTTTAGAATAAAAGATAAAATACAGAAATAATCACATGAAATCAGAGTAATTAAAACATAAAATAAAATACAGTGCAAACAGTCGGACGAACAGTGGCACAGTGCTCATTCAGTAAATGCACAGCTAAACAGATGTGTTTTGAGTCTGGATTTGAATGTGACTACTGTAGGAGCACATCTAATCTCTTCTGGAAGCTGGTTCCAGCTGCGGCTGGCATAATAGCTAAAAGCAGACTCGCCATGCTTAGAGTGAACCCTTGGTATTTCTAGCCGATGTGATCCTAATGATCTGAGTGATCTGTTGGGTTTATATTCAGTGAGCATATCTGCAATGTATTTAGGTCCTAGGCCATTGAATGATTTATATACCAGTAATAATACTTTAAAATCAATCCTAAATGTAACTGGCAGCCAGTGTAAAGACCTGAGTACTGGTGTGATGTGTTCATATTTTCTGGTTCTGCTCAGAATCCTAGCAGCAGCGTTCTGTATGAGCTGCAACTGTCTTATGGTCTTTTTGGGAAGGCCAGTGAGAAGTCCATTACAATAATCCACCCTACTGGTGATGAAAGCATGCACAAGTTTTTCTAAGTCTTGACTGGAAACAAAGCATCTAATTCTTGCAATGTTTTTCAGGTGATAGTATGCTGATTTAGTTATTGCTTTGACATGACTACTGAAACTAAGGTCTGACTCTAGAGACACACCCAGATTCCTGACTTGATTTTTAGTTGTTTGACCCCTAGACTGAAGGTATGCGTTCACCTTGAGAACTTCATCTTTGTTTCCAAACGCAATGACTTCAGTTTTGTCTTTGTTTAACTGGAGAAAGTTTTGGCACATCCAATTGTTTACTTCATCAATGCATTGGCAAAGGGAGTCAATGGGGCTGTAATTGTTAGGCGATAGGGATAAGTAGAGCTGTGTGTCGTCTGCATAGCTATGGTAAGCGATTTGGTTCCTTCTCATTATTTGGCTCATTGGGAGCATGTACAGGTTGAATAGGAGTGGCGCTAGAATTGAGCCTTGAGGGACTCCGCATGTCATGGATGTCCACTCAGACTTATGGTCTCCTATACTCACATAATAACCTCTGCCTCCTAAGTATGACCTGAACCATTTTAGGACTATCCCAGAAAGCCCGACCCAGTTTTCCAGCCTGTCAAGAAGTATTTTGTGATCGACAGTGTCAAATGCAGCACTGAGGTCGAGTAGTACCAGCACTGATAATTTGCCTGTATCAGTATTTAAGCGAATATCATTTATTATCTTTATGAGCGCTGTCTCTGTACTGTGGTGCGGTCGGAAATCAGATTGAAAATGGTCAAAGTATCCATTCGAGCTTAAGAATTTGTTCAGCTGATTGAAGACAACTTTTTCAATGATCTTGCCTATGAAAGGAAGATTTGAGATCGGTCTATAGTTGTTGTAGGGTATGGACCAATCAGACAAATACTATTTATTCATTATATACAAAGGTTTATGAAACTCCTCACACAGCCCAAATGAACAAACACAGTGAAAGAAACAGTGTCATGTTACAGGGCATGATAAGGAGATTTTACGACCTCCGAGGAATGTGGCCACATACTCAAGAGAGAGACTATGAAACAGAAACCCTCTTTAAAACAGACTTTGCTGCGTTAATCATAGACTAACTGATCTATAAATGAACATGCATAAAACTGTGAAAGAAACAGTGTAAATGGTTTACTGTCTCGTGTACTATTAGGTATATATTATGGTATGTATCCTGGTATACAACCAACTAACGATCACTGTAACCTCACCTGTATAATGCCTCCTACCTAAATAATCCTCATTTAATGACTCACACTTTGATGTACATCACCTTCTTCTAGAATGCAGTGTGGATGTGTTATAGCTATTTTAGCATTAATGAAGGTATAATCATATTATGGGACAAAGATCCGTAAATCAACTAAGAGCCACTTTCCCTCTCAGACATGTCCCCTTTCTGATTGGTCGAGTTCAACCCTTAGGGGAGGATCTTCTCCAGGCCTTATTAGAGACAGTCCACATGTGACCTCCCTCTCTTAGTTTTTTCATCCAGCCGCAACACTGTTCTGGTGAGACTGGGGAGCCCCCTCCCCCTCCACGGGGCCCCAAGGGCCCAGCAGGCCTCGATTCCAACCAGAGGTGGGCTCAGGCAGGAGAGAGAAGACTCTCTCACAAAGAACCAAGGACAATCTCAGGAGTTTGGAACAAAGACTCTAACCAACAACGACTCCAATCACCCATCCTTTTGACTTCCTCACTTCCAATCATGCGTTCCTGGAGAAAGAGAACGCTCAACCAACTTCCACTTGACGCTGCCGGAACCATCAACGACTTCAATTTTCAACAACTTCAAGAATTGTTCCCATTACAAATGTAAGTATTCAATTCAATGAAATGTGAAAATGAAATTCTGATGGTTCTTCTCATAGACCCTCTTCCGGTTTCCAATTTCATCCTATCACTAACCTATTTATGTATTCATGTGTGTATGTTGTTTAGTTTATTTATATTCATATAAATATCTATATTTAGTTAATAAAACTTGTACATAATATGTATTTGGTTCTGTTTTGTTTGCAATACAAGTCACTTTACGATCACGGTTTTTGCTACTGGCTCAAAGTACTGTACAGGCGAAGAAATAATTATTCTTCGGTGGCCATGGAAGATACCCTTTATTAGAATAAATTAATAAATCAAATGAGTTCGTTGGAAGAACTGATTAATTGATTGTAATATTAATTCAGCCACATCAAGTTAATCCAATTAACTGACCCAAATATTTATAATTAATAATAACAAGATATTATTGATTATTAATATTTCCAAAAAGCTGAGTTCCTTACATTGTTTAATATGGTCTTATCCAGATTGCTCTTTTTAAGGAGGGGCTTGACAACAGCAGTTTTCAGGAAGGTCGGAAAACTCCCAGAGAGAAGTGAGGCATTTACCACTTCTAGGAGATCTGCTTCTAAGCTGTGTAACACATTTTTGAAAAAAGATGTGGGAAGTGTGTCAAGGGCGCAGGTTGATGTTTTTAGGTGCTGTACGGTTTCTTTCAAAATTTTGCCATCAATTTCTTCGAAATCAGACATAGTGGCTACTTTCTCAGGCTGTTGTCTGATCTGCCTGACCCCAGCGCAACTCAAGGATGAGCTGATCACCTTTCTGATATTATTGATTTTCTCAGAGAAGAAAGAAGCAAACTCACTGCACTTTCTCACTGAGAGCATTTCACTGGGAATCTGGCTTGGGGGGTTTGTCAGTCTCTCTACAGTAGCAAAAAGAGTGCGCGCGTTGTTTTTATTGCTGTTTATAATATTCGAGAAGAAAGTCTGTCTAGCTTTGCCTAGTTCCTTATTGAAAGCATGGATGCTGTCTTTGTAGATGTTATAATGGACTACAAGTTTTGTCTTCCGCCACATGCGCTCTACTTTTCTGCATTGTCTTTTCATATTTTGCACTGCTGTTGAGTTTCTCCAAGGTGCTTTTTGTCTGCCACTCTTCTTCCTGACTTTCACAGGAGCAATATCATCAATTACACTCTTAACTTTTGAGTTAAAAGAATCAAGGAGAAAATCAACAGAGTCAGCAGATAAGCTTGGTGTTAAAGATATAGCCTTCATAAATAGTACACTAGTGTTCTCATTTAAGCATCTCTTCTTGACAGACACAGATCTAGCTTCAATGGCAGGAGAGATCAATATATCAAAGAAAATACAGAAATGATCAGACAGTGCTACATCCTTAATAACAATTGATGAAATGTTCAGACCCTTACTGATAAGTAAATCTAGAGTGTGTCCACGATTATGTGTGGGTCCATGTACATGCTGAGTCAGATCAAACGTTTTTAAAACAGTTTTGATTTCTTTTGCCATATTGTTTTCTGGATTATCTATGTGAATGTTAAAATCTCCAGCAATGGCAAAGCAGTCAAACTCTGAGGAAATTGTTGATAGCAGTTCTGTTAAGTTCTCAGCAAAAGCTGGAGAGTATTTTGGAGGCCTGTAAACAATGATAAGTAAAATGCGTGGAGCACCTTTTAACACAATACCCAGATATTCGAAAGACGGGTATTTCCCAAATGATATTTGCTTACATTGATAGACATCTTTATAAAGAGCAGCTAAACCTCCGCCTCTTCTGACAGCTCTGCAGACACTCATAAAAGTAAAGTTAGGAGGGGCTGTTTCATTGAGGACTGTTGCACTGCAACTTTCTTCTAGCCAAGTTTCATTTAGCAACATAAAATCCAGGTTGTATGTGGTTATTAAGTCGTTGACTATAAGTGATTTATTTTTAAGTGAGCGGATGTTTAAAAGTGCTAACTTAACAGTCTTACTTTTTGTCCCCACAGCAATCTTAGTATGTCGTGTAATAGGCACCAGATTAGATGGGTTTGCTGTACGGCTTTTGAAGGCCTTAGACTTTCTATCATGTAATCGAACAGCAATAAAAAGATACAGGCACACTGGGTTCCCGCTTGTTCTGTAAACATTTGAGAAAGTTATTGTTATCATAGCGGGGACCCGACACATATCACTGAGAGCTGGTATCAGTTGTTTTTGGTTCACCTCGAGCCGCCGGAGGAGGGTGTGGGCCCTGGCGCTGTGGCAGAGGCCGAAGAGCTCTCACAGGAGGAGGGGGAGGGCGAGCTGGGCCCGCAGGCTTTGGTGGTTGTGGGGCCTGACGTTTTTTGGTTGGTATCTGGGGGCTCGCAGCAAAAGAGTGGGATAGTCTAGTTCCAGCATGCACTAGTTGTTCCATTTTCTCTGAGAAGCACAGAAGTGGAGATGCTGGAGAGAGAGATAACGTTTCCGGTGAGTGGGGTGTTTGCTCTGGTGTTATTGGAGGCTGTAATATGAGGCTGTAATATGCTGTCCTGGTTTCCCTGGGTGTTTTCCAGAAAGTCGTCCTTGGGTGCTGTATCTTGGAGAAGTGCTAGTAAGTCACAGTCTGTCTGTGGTGAGCTCTGTGGGCAGGGCTCAGCTGAGATTGTGTCCGTGAGCAGAGGTTGTTGTGGCTGAGTGGTGTTATCACTGTCCTTGTGTGATGTGTCAACCGCATGTCCATTCAGGTGCTGAAGTGAAATCCTGTGGTCATTCATACTGTATCCAGGTGTGTGTGTGCCATTCAGGTTGAGTGGATTGGCACACATTGCAGAAGGATGACGGAGGGAGAAGTAGATATTGTCCTTTAGCACTCTTGAACCAAGTTTGTTTGGGTGGTGGCCATCCTGTTGAAACAGTTGCCTCTGACTCCAGAAAAGATTGAAGTTGTCAATAAAGTTCACTCCTTTTATATTGCAGTTTTTTGCAGCCATGTATTAAGCCCAAGCAACCGTGAAAACCTGTTTGTTCCTCTTGCTGGGAGTGGTCCACTGATGAATGTCTGAACTTTCAGTCTTTTAAGTGTTTCAAAAAGTTCATTGAAATCCTTTTTAAGAAGTTCCGACTGCTCTTTATGAATATCATTCTTCCCCACATGAATGATGAGTCGATTTGCAGTCTTATGTTTCATCAAAATGTTCTGAAGTTCTCTGTTTACATCAGATGTTGTTGCTTGTGGAAGGCAGCACGTTGTTGTATCCCTGCTATTAATGTTTCTGATTAATGTTTCGCCCACTATCAGAGTCCTGGGCCCGGCTGCGCTCTGAGCTGAGTGCCGCTGTCTGCTCGACCTTGAGCCCCAGTTAGCATCAGTGTTAGCTACTGGCTGATTCAGTCTGTGTTCGATCACATTCATCAAATTTGGGGATTCCTCATTCATTAATACTTCAAATCTGTTCTCAAGATGTATAGGCGGTGGTAGGAGACCAGTGTTTGCAGTCCTTGTCAGAGCCGTATCTGGGGTAGAGGATGCTACTGCAGTAATATGTGATGCTCGTGACAATCTGATGTCTCGAGTGCCTTTGGGTCTTGCACCCTGTTTGTGCCATCGATTAGTAAGTCGATTGGCTTGTTTCTCTACACTCAGTATGGCCTGTCGAGAAGCACTAGATTCATGGGACTCACCGGCTGTATGCTGAGGACATCCATGACGAAGCTCTGTTGTGTGTTCCGTTTGGTTTGGTGGTCCCGCAATTAACTTTGTTTCAAGAATTGCAATCCTTTGTAAAAGTCTGTGGCAGTTGGAGCAGCCAGAGGAGGCATTTTCTTATCCTTATGAATGTAGGCAGTTGTGTTTTCTCTTCCCCGGAATGTAAGCTTTCAGTGGGAGGCTGGTCGAATAAAATAATTCTGCTTTTTTTTGTAGTAATCCAAGCATTTGAGCACTGTGCTGATTTGCTGTTAAAAAGTTAAAATTAGGTGATAAAAGGAGATAAAATATAGAAATATAAAAGCGATAGAGCAAAGTGCGGAGCAGTAAGCGAGAGCGTCCGAACAGTAGCTGAGCAGGAAGTCATCCTGCCAGTCATCCCAAAATACCTAAGGTATTTTGAGTGGTTGCTAGGGTGTTCTGGGTGGTTGCTATGGTGTTGCTAGGGTGTTCTAAGGTATTTTAGGTGGTTGCTATGATGTTGCTAGGGTGTTCTAAGGTATTTTGGGTGGTTGCTAGGGTGTTCAGGGTGGTTGCTATGGTGTTGCTAGGGTGTTCTAGGGTATTTTGGGTGGTCGATATGGTGTCGATAGGGTGATTTAAGGTATTTTGGGTGGTTGCTAGGGTGTTCTGGGTGGTTGCTAGGCAGTTGCTAGGGTGTTCTGGGGGTTGCTATGGTGTTGCTAGGGTGTTCTAAGGTATTTTAGGTGGTTGCTATGATGTTGCTAGGATGTTCTAAGGTATTTTGGGTGGTTGCTAGGGTGTTCTGGGTGGTTGCTATGGTGTTGCTAGGGTGTTCTAGGGTATTTTGGGTGGTTGCTATGGTGTTGCTAGGGTGATTTAGGGTATTTTGGGTGGTTGCTAGGGTGTTCTGGGTGGTTGCTAGGCAGTTGCTAGGGTGTTCTGGGGGTTGCTAGGGTGTTCTAGGGTATTTTGGGTGGTTGCTATGGTGTTGCTAGGGTGTTTTAAGGTATTTTGGGTGGTTGCTAAAAAGAAAGAATGATAGATAGAAAGATTAGTTAGAAAGAAAGAGAGAAAGATAGATAGAAAGATTAGTTAGAAAGAAAGAGAGAAAGAAAGAAAGAGAGAAAGATTAGTTAGAAAGAAAGAAATATTAGTTAGAAAGAAAGATTAGTTAGAATGAAAGAAAGTTAGAAAGGAAGATTAGTTAGAAAGAAAGAAAGAAAGATTGAAAGAAAGATTAGAAAGAAAGAAAGATAGAAAGATTAGTTAGAAAGAAAGAAAGAAAGATTAGTTAGAAAGAAATAGATTAGTTAGAAAAGAAAGAAAGAAAGAAAGATTAGTTAGAAAGAAAGATTAGAAAGAGAGAAAGAAAGAAAGATAGAAAGATTAGTTAGAAAGATAGAAAGATTAGTTAGAAAGAAAGAAAGATTAGTTAGAAAGAAAGATTAGTTAGAAAGAAAGATAGAAAGTAAAATTAGTTAGAAAGAAAGAAAGAAAGATTAGAAAGAAAGAGAGAAAGATAGATAGAAAGATTAGTTAGAAAGATTAGTTAGAAAAAGAAAGATTAGTTAGAAAGAAATAGATTAGTTAGAAAAGAAAGAAAGAAAGGAAGTTAGAAAGAAAGATTAGAAAGAAAGAAAGATTAGTTAGAAAGAAAGATTAGTTAGAAAGAAATAGATTAGTTAGAAAAGAAAGAAAGAAAGATTAGTTAGAAAGAAAGATTAGAAAGAGAGAAAGAGAGAAAGAAAGATTAGTTAGAAAGAAAGAAAGGAAGTAAGAAAGAAAGATTAGAAAGAAAGAAAGATAGAAAGATTAGTTAGAAAGAAAGATTAGTTAGAAAGAAAGAAAGAAAATTAGTTAGAAAGAAAGATTAGTAAGAAAAAAATAGATTAGTTAGAAAAGAAAGAAAGAAAGATTAGTTAGAAAGAAAGATTAGTTAGAAAGAAAGAAAGAAAGTTAGAAAGAAAGATTAGAAAGAAAGAAAGATTAGTTAGAAAGAAAGATTAGTTAGAAAGAAAGAGAAAGAAAGAAAGATTAGTTAGAAAGAAAGAAAGTTAGAAAGAAAGATTAGAAACAAAGAAAGAAAGAAAGATAGAAAGATTAGTTAGAAAGAAAGATTAGTTAGAAAGAAAGAAAGAAAGAAAGAAAGAAAGATTAGTTAGAAAGAAAGAAAGAAAGAAAGAAAGAAAGAAAGAAAGATTAGTTAGAAAGAAATAGATTAGTTAGAAAAGAAAGAAAGAAAGAAAGATAGATTAGTTAGAAAAGAAAGAAAGATAGATTAGTTAAAATAAAGAAAGATAGAAAGAAAGATAGATTAGTTAGAAAGAAAGAAAGATTAGTAAGAAAGAAAGAAGGATTAGTTAGAAAAAAAGAACAAAATATAGATTAGTTAGAAAGAAAGAAAAAGATCGATAGATAGATAAAATAATCAGATGATAGATAGATAGATAGATAGATAAAATAGTCAGATGATAGATAGATAGAAATAGTTAGATGATAGAAAGATTAGTAAGAATGAAAGAAAGAGAGAAAGAAAAAGAGAGAGAAAGAAAGATTTAAAAAAAAGAATGGGTAGATAGATAGATAGATTGATAGATAGATAGATAGATAGATAGATAGATACATAGAGAGATGAGTGTCATAGATGAGTTTATTAGTTTAAATGAGTCTCAATGGCTCATATAGTATATAGAATGGTGTGCTAGGCAGTTGCTAGGGTGTTCTGGGGTTGCTAGAGTGTTTCTAGGGTGTTCTGAGGTATTTTGGGTGGTTGCTATGGTGTTGCTAGGTGGTTCTAGGATATTTTGGGTGGTTGCTATAGTGTTGCTAGGGTGTTTTAGGGTATTTTAGGTGGTTGCTAGGCTGTTGCTAGGGCGTTCTGGGTGGTTGCTATGGTGTTGCTAGGGTGTCCTAAGGTATTGTGGGTGGTTGCTATGGTGTTGCTAGGGTGTTCTAAGGTATTTTGGGTGGTTGCTAGGGTGTCCTGGGTGGTTGCTAGGGTGTTGCTAGGGTGTTTTAAGGTATTTTGGGTGGTTGCTAGGATGTTCTGGGTGGTTGCTAGGGTGTTCTAGGGTATTTTGGGTGGTTGCTATGGTGTTGCTAGGGTGATTTAAGGTATTTTGGGTGGTTGCTATGGTTTTGCTAGGGTGTTCTAAGGTATTTTGTGTGGTTGCTATGGTGTTGCTAAGGTGTTTTAAGGTATTTTGGGTGTTCTGGTGGTTGCTAGGGTGTTGCTAGGGTGTTCTAGGTTTTTTATGTGGTTGTTATGGTGTTGCTAGGATGTTTAAGGTATTTTGGGTGGTTGCTAGGGTGTTCTGGGTGGTTGCTAGGCAGTTGCTAGGGTTTTCTGGTAGTTGCTAGGGTGTTGCTAGGGGTGTTCTAGGGTATTTTGGGTGGTTGCTATGGTGTTGCTAGGGTGATTTAAGGTATTTTGGGTGGTTGCTAGGGTGTTCTGGGTGGTTGCTAGGCAGTTGCTAGGGTGTTCTGGGGGTTGCTAGGCAGTTGCTAGGGTGTTCTAGGGTATTTTGGGTGGTTGCTATGGTGTTGCTAGGGTGTTTTAAGGTATTTTGGGTGGTTGTTAGGGTGTTCTGGGTGGTTGCTAGGCAGTTGCTAGGGTGTTCTAGGGTATTTTGGGTGGTTGCTATGGTGTTGCTAGGGTTTTTTAAGGTATTTTTGTTGGTTGCTAGGGTGTTCTGGGTGTTGTATGGTATTTTGGGTGGTTGCTAGGCAGTTGATAGGGTGTTCTGGGTGGTTGCTATGGTGAACTATTTATGAATTTAATGAATTTATGAAAATTCATAAGTGTATGAATTCATGAGTTTATAAGTTTATGAGTTTATGTGTACGAGTTTATGAGTTTAGAGTTTATAAGTTTAAATGAGTAAGAGTTCAGAGTTTATTAATTTATCAGTTTGAGTTCATAAGTGTATGAATTCATGAGTTTATAAGTGTACGAGTTTATGAGTTTAGAGTTTATAAGTTTAAATGAGTAAGAGTTCAGAGTTTATTAATTTATGAGTTTGAGTTCATAAGAGTTTGAATTCATGAGTTTATAAGTGTATGAGTTTATAAGTGTATGAGTTTATGAGTTTAGAGTTTATAATTTTAAATTAGTCTAAGAGTTCAAGTTTAGAGTTTATTAATTTATTATGAGTTAAAGAGTTTAAGTGTAGATAGATAAGTGTCATAGATATATGAGTTTATTAGTTTAAATGAGTCTCAATGGCTCATAGTATATAGAATGGCAGTTTGATTCAGTCTAGGGCTTCAAGGTATTTAGATTTGAATTTTTGACAGTTGGGGAGTTTGAAAATCTGAACATATCGCAATGTTAAGTCAATGGGAGTTTTTTCCGAGTTTGATCGTCATTTTTAGGAAAACCGTAAGCCCGATCAGTTAGAAAAGATATAGCACACTAAGTCAGAACAGTCTGAGTGTCTGAGCCGAGTTTGGAGTTTGTAGAGTTAAAGCTCTAGGAGGAGTTAGAGTCAAAAATTTTAGTGGTAATAAAAAGAATAATAGTAATAATAAGTTTAAATAGGATTTCAGTAAGTTGGCTCTCACAAGCCAACTTAACTAGAAAAAGTTCGTCGAGACAAACTTTAAGTTGGCTTGTGAAAGTTTGGACCAGAAAGTTTGAAGAAGTATAAAGTAGTTTGAAGTTTAAATTAGTTTATAGTTTAAATTAGTTTAAATTTTAAATAAGTTTAAAGTTTAAATTAGTTTGAATTTTAAAGTAGTTTGAAGTTTATATTAGTTGCTAGGGTGTTCTGGGTGGTTGATAGGGTGTTCTGGGTGGTTGCGAGGCAGTTGCTAGGGTGTTCTGGGTGGTAGCTATGGTGTTGCTAGGGTGTTGTAAGGTATTTTGGGTGGTTGCTATGGTGTTGCTAGGGTGTTTTAAGGTATTTTGGGTGGTTGCTAGGGTGTTCTGGGTGGTTGCTATGGTGTTGCTAGGGTGTTCTAGGGTATTTTGGGTGGTTGCTATGGTGTTGCTAGGGTGATTTAAGGTATTTTGGGTGGTTGCCAGGGTGTTCAGGGTGGTTGCCAGGGTGTTCAGGGTGGTTGCTAGGGTGTTCAGGGTGGTTGCTAGGCAGTTGCTAGGGTGTTCTGGGTGGTTGCTATGGTGTTGCTAGGGTGTTCTAGGCTTTTTTGGGTGGTTGCTATGGTGTTGCTAGGATGTTTTAAGGTATTTTGGGTGGTTGCTAAGGTGTTCTGGGTGGTTGCTATGGTGTTGCTAAGGTGTTCTAGGGTATTTTGGGTGGTTGCTAGGGTGTTCTGGGTGGTTGCTAGGCAGTTGCTAGGGTGTTCTAGTGGTTGCTAGGGTATTTTGGGTGGTTTCTATGGTGTTGCTAGGGTGATTTAAGGTATTTTGGGTGGTTGCTAGGGTGTTCTGGGTGGTTGCTAGGCAGTTGCTAGGGTGTTCTGGGTAGTTGCTATGGTGTTGCTAGGTTGTTCTAGGCTATTTTGGGTGGTTGCTATGGTGTTATGGGTGGTTGCTAGGCAGTTGCTAGGGTGTTCTGGGTGGTTGCTATGGTGTTTCTAGGGTATTTTGGGTGGTTGCTATGGTGTTGCTAGGGTGTTTTAAGGTATTTTGGGTGGTTGCTAGGCAGTTGCTAGGGTGTTCTGGGTGGTTGCTATGATGTTGCTAGGGTATTCTATGGTATTTTGGATGGTTGCTATGGTGTTGCTAGGCTTTTTTAAGGTATTTTGAGTGGTTGCTAGGGTGTTCTGCGGGGTTGTTAGGCAGTTGCTAGGGTGTTCCAAGGTTTTTTGGGTGGTTGCTAGGGTGTTCTGGGTGGTTGCTATGGTGAACTATTTATGAGTTTAAAAGTTCATAAGTGTATGAATTCATGAAAGTTCATAAGTGTATGAATTCATGAGTTTATAAGTTTATGAGTTTATAAGTGTATGATTTCATGAGTTCATAAGTGTCAAAGTTTATGAGTTTAGAGTTTATAAGTTTAAATGAGTAAGAGTTCAGAGTTTATTAATTTATGAGTTTAAGAGTTCATAAGTGTATGAATTCATGAGTTTATAAGTGTACGAGTTTATGAGCTCTGAGTTCATAAGTGTATGAATTCATGAGTTCATAAGTGTATGAATTCATGAGTTCATAAGTGTCAAAGTTTATGAGTTTAGAGTTTATAAGTTTAAATGAGTAAGAGTTCAGTCTATTAATTTATGAGTTTAAGAGTTCATAAGTGTATGAATTCATGAGTTTATAAGTGTATGAGTTTATGAGCTCTGAGTTTATAAGTGTATGAATTCGTGAGTTCATAAGTGTATGAATTCATGAGTTTATAAGTGTACGAGTTTATGAGTTTAGAGTTTATAAGTTTAAATGAGTAAGAGTTCAGAGTTTATGAGTTAATTTATGAGTTTAAGAGTTCATAAGTGTATGTATTTATGAGTTTATAAGTGTAGGAGTTTATAAGTGTACGAGTTTATGAGTTTAGAGTTTATAAGTTTAAATGAGTCTAAGAGTTCAAGTCTAGAGTTTATTAATTTATTATGAGTTTAAGAGTTTAAGTGTAGATAGATAAGTGTCATAGATATATGAGTTTATTAGTTTAAATGAGTCTCAATGGCTCATATAGTATATAGAATGGCAGTTTGATTCAGTCTAGGGCTTCAAGGAGTTTAGATTTGAATTTTTGGCAGTTGAGGAGTTTGAAAATCTGAACATTCCGCAATGTTAAGTCAATGGGTGTTTTTTGGGGGTTTTGAACGTCATTTTTAGGAAAACCGTAAGTCCGATCAGTCTGAAAAGATATAGCACACCGAGTCAGAACAGTTTGAGTGGCTGAGCCGAGTTTGGAGTATGTGGAGTTAAAGCTCTAGGAGGAGTTAGAGTTGTAAATTTTTGCGCTCAGAAGAATAATAATAATAACTAGAAAAAGTTCGTCGAGACAAACTTTAAGTTGGCTTGTGAAAGTTTGGACCAGAAAGTTTGAAGAAGTATAAAGTAGTTTGAAGTTTAAATTAGTTTATAGTTTAAATTAGTTTAAAGTTTAAATAAGTTTAAATTAGTTTAAAGTTAAAAGTAGTTAGAAGTTTAAATTAGTTTGAAGCTTAAAGTAGTTTGAAGTTTGAAATAGTTTGAAGTTTAAATTAGTTTATAGTTTAAATTAGTTTAAAGTTTAAATTAGTTTAAATTTTAAAGTAGTTTGAAGTTTATATTAGTTGCTAGGGTGTTCTGGGTGGTTGCTATGGTGTTGCTAGGGTGTTTTAAGGTATTTTAGGTGGTTGCTAGGGTGTTCTGGGTGGTTGCTATGGTGTTGCTAGGATGTTCTAGGATATTTTGGGTGGTTGCTATGGTGTTGCTAGGGTGATTTAAGGTATTTTGGTGGTTGCCAGGGTGTTCCTGGTGGTTGCTAGGCAGTTGCCAGGGTGTTCTGGGTGGTTGCTATGGTGTTGCTAGGGTGTTCTAACGCCTTTTGGGTGGTTGCTAGGGTGTTCTGGGTGGTTGCTAGGCAGTTGCTAGGGTGTTCTGGGTGGTTGCTATGGTGTTCTAGGCTTTTTTGGGTGGTTGTTATGGTGTTGCTAGGGTGATTTAAGGTATTTTGGGTGGTTGCCAGGGTGTTCTGGGTGGTTGCTAGGCAGTTGCTAGGGTTTTCTGTGTGGTTGCTATGGTGTTGCTAGGGTGTTCTAGGCTTTTTTGGGTGGTTGCTATGATGTTGCTAGGGTGTTTTAAGGTATTTTGGGTGGTTGCTAGGGTGTTATGGGTGGTTGCTAGGCAGTTGCTAGAGTGTGCTGGGTGGTTGCTATGGTGTTGCTAGGGTGTTTTTAGGTATTTTGGGTGGTTGCTAGGGTGTTCTGGGTTGTTGCTAGGCAGTTGCTAGGGTGTTCTGGTGGTTGCTAGGGTGTTCTAGGGTGTTCTAGAGTATTCTGGGTGGTTGCTATGGTGTTGCTACGATGTTTTAAGGTATTTTGGGTGGTTGCTAGGGTGTTCTGGGTGGTTGCTAGGCAGTTGCTAGGGTGTTCTGGGTGGTTGCTATGGTGTTGCTAGGGTGTTCTAGGGTATTTTGGGTGGTTGTTATGGTGTTGCTAGGGTGATTTAAGGTATTTTGGGTGGTTGCTAGGGTGTTCTGGGTGGTTGCTAGGATGTTGCTAGGGTGTTCTAGGGTATTTTGGGTGGTTGCTATGGTGTTGCTAGGGTGATTTAAGGTATTTTGGGTGGTTGCTAGGGTTTTCTTGGTGGTTGCTAGGCAGATGCTAGGGTGTTCTGGGGGTTGCTAGGCAGTTGCTAGGGTGTTCTAGGGTATTTTGGGTGGTTGCTATGGTGTTGCTAGGGTGTTTTAAGGTTTTTTGGGTGGTTGTTAGGGTGTTCTGGGTGGTTGCTAGGCAGTTGCTAGGGTGTTCTAGGGTATTATTTGGGTGGTTGTTATGGTGTTGCTAGGGTGTTTTAAGGTATTTTGGTTGTTTGCTAGGGTGTTCTGGGTGGTTGCTAGGCAGTTGCTAGGGTGTTCTACGCTATTTAGAATGGTTGCTAGGGTGTTGCTAGGGTGTTTTAAGGCATTTTGGGTGGTTGCTAGGGTGTTATGGGTGGTTGCTATGGTGAACTATTTATGAATTTAAAAGTTCATAAGTGTATTAATTTATGAAAATTCATAAGTGTATGAATTCATGAGTTTATAAGTTTATGAGTTTATGTGTACGAGTTTATGAGTTTACAGTTTATAAGTTTAAATGAGTAAGAGTTCAGAGTTTATTAATTTATGAGTTTGAGTTCATAAGTGTATGAATTCATGAGTTTATAAGTGTACGAGTTTGAGTTTATGATTTCATGAGTTCATAAGTTTATGAATTCATGAGTTTATAAGTGTACGAGTTTATGAGTTTAGAGTTTATAAGTTAAGAGTTTATAAGTTTAAATGAGTAAGAGTTCAGAGTTTATTCATTCATGAGTTTGTGTTCATAAGTGTATGAATTCATGAGTTCATAAATGTATGAGTTTATAAGTTTATGAATTTATGAGTTCATAAGTGTATGAATTCATGAGTTTATAAGTGTACGAGTTTATGATTATATGATTTCATGAGTTCCTAAAGTTTATGAATTCATGAGTTTATAAGTGTATGAGTTTAGAGTTTATAAGTTTAAATGAGTAAGAGTTCAGAGTTTATTCATTTATGAGTTTGATTTCATAAGTGTATGAATTCATGAGTTTATATGTGTGTATGAGTTTATAAGTTTATGAATTCATGAGTTCATAAGTGTATGAATTCATGAGTTCATAAGTTTTGTGAGTTTAAATGAGTAAGAGTTCAGAGTTTATTAGTTTATGAGTTTGATTTCATAAGAGTTTGAATTCATGAGTTTATAAGTGTATGAGTTTATAAGTGTACAAGTTTATGAGTTTAGAGTTTATAAGTTTAAATGAGTCTAAGAGTTCAAGTTTAGAGTTTATTAATTTATTGTGAGTTTCAGGCCCTGTCCACACGGACACGGGTATTTTTATAACCGTGACTTTTTTTACGCGGTTCGGCCGTTCGTCCACACGAAAACGCACTGAAACCGAACATTTTTGAAAACCCCTGCCAGGGTGAGGATTTTCAGAAACGCCGGTTACAGTGTTGTCGTGTAGACAGTGAAACCGGGGTTTTTGCCTTGCGACGTCAGAGTGTGCGCCGTTATCAGCTGTGTTTGACATCAGATTTGCGCTTCTGATTGGCCAACGTGGCTTTAGGGTTAAGGTTTATATCACCGCCTGCTGGCGTGGCATGCTCTTGACCGCGCTTGATTGCGTGTTTTTACGTTTTCATGTAGACGGAGACCGAGCATGTGTGGACGGGATTTTTTTTTAAAACGCTGTAGGAAAAACTCCGGTTATAAAAATACCCGTGTCCGTGTGGACATGGCCTAAGATTAGATAGATAAGTGCAATAGTTAGATGAGTTTATTAGTTTAAATGAGTCTCAATGGCTCATATAGTGTATAGAATGGCAGTTTGATTGAGTCTAGGGCTTCAAGGTATTTAAATTTGAATTTTTGACAGTTGGGGAGTTTGAAAATCTGAACATTCCGCAATGTTAAGTCAATGGGAGTTTTTTTCGAGTTTGATCGTAATTTTTAGGAAAACTGTAAGTCCGATCAGTTAGAAAAGATATAGCATACCGAGTCAGAACAGTTTGAGTGTCTGTGCTCTCACAAGCCAACTTAATAAGTTTAAATAGGATTTCAGTAAGTTGGCTCTCACAGGCCAACTTAATAAGTTTAAATAGGATTTTAGTAAGTTGGCTTTCTCAAGCCAACTTAAGTTTAAATAGGATTTCAGTAAGTTGGCTCTCACAAGCCAACTTAATAAGTTTAAATAGGATTTCAATAAGTTGGCTCTCACAAGCCAACTTAATAATAATAAGTTTAAATAGGATTTCAGTAAGTTGGCTTTCACAAGCCAACCTAACTAGAAAAAGTTTGTTGAGACAAACTTTAAGTTGGCTTGTGAAAGTTTTGACCAGAAAGTTTAAATTAGTATAAAGTTTAAATTAGTTTGAATGTTAAAGTAGTTTGAAGTTTAAAGTTTAAAGTAGTTTAAATCTTAAATTAGTTTAAAGTTAAATTAGTTTGAATTTTAAAGTAGTTTGAAGTATAAATTAGTTTAAAGTTTAAAATAGTTTAAAGTTTAAGGTAGCTTAAAGTTTAAAGTATAGTTTGAAGTATTTTAAAGTTGCTAGGGTGTTTCTAGTGGGTTGCTAAGGTGTTCTGAGTGGTTGTGAGGCGGTTGCTAAGGTATTTTGAGTGGTTGCTAGGGTGTTCTGGGTGGTTGCTATGTTGTTGCTAAGGTGTTCTAGGGTATTTTGGGTGGTTGCTATGCTGTTGCTAGGGTGTTTTAAGGTATTTTTTGTGGTTGCTATGGTTTTCTGGGTGGTTGCTATGGTGTTGCTAGGGTGTTCTAGGCTATTTTGCGTGGTTGCTGTGGTTTTGCTAGGGTGTTTTAAGGTATTTTGGGTGGTTGCTAGGGTGTTCCGGGTGGATGCTATGGTGTTGCTAGGGTTTTCTATGCTATTTTGGGTGGTTGCTATGGTGTTGCTAGGGTGTTTTAAGGTATTTTGTATGGTTGCTAGGGTGTTCTGGGTGGTTGCTAGGCGGTTGCTAGGGTGTTCTGGGTTGTTGCTATGGTGAACTATTGATGAATTTAAAAGTTCATAAGTGTATGAATTAAGGAAAATGTATAAGTGTATGTATTCATGAGTTCATAAGTTCAAATTCATGAAAAAGATTAGTTAGAAAGAAAGGTGAAATTGAACAGGTGGGCGTGGCTATCCTTTGATCTTCCCCCGCCCCTTACGGTTCCTCCCCTTCCTGTCCCGCCCATTGTCCCGTCCCTTCCGGTCCCGCCCCTTCCTGTTACCTTTGACCTAGTTCCGCCCCTTCTTGTTACCTTTAACCTAGTTCCGCCCCTTCCTGTTACCTTTAACCTAGTTCCGCCCCTTCCGGTTACCTTTGACCTAGGCCGTTTCTCAATATGCGTTCTTGTCTGTACTTGTGTTCTTGTGGACTTGTGTGTTCTTGTGGCCCAAGTACTGTCTCAATACACAAGTTTGCATTTTGGCAAGAACGGTTAAAAATCCCGGAAGTGTTCTTGACACGCCCATTTTACCGAGGATGCATCGGTTGGTAACTTGTGTGAACTTGACGGCAGATATATCCCAGCATTCATTTCGGCATTCAAGGAAGGAGCGTGGAGCAGAAAGGCAGAACAACAGTAAGTCGTTTTTCTACAATTTCGTATGCTATTTCATCACTAAATTCACTTCTGATAGCATTTGAGGCGAGAAATATACTGTGTAGATTTCAAATATTGCCATTTTTACGAAAATTTATGGCGAATCGAAAATATGCTCAAACATCTTCGGTAGTGAAGAATCTCCATAAGCGCACGCGGGTGTAGCTAGCAAGCCAACCGGCCAGTCATGCTAAAAACCTGGCTGTTATCATCAATAATTCTTGTTATGTTTGGGTACTGAAGACGGCGCTGTGTGGGGGTATTGCGCAATACCAGCAAGAACACATCGCCTCAAACTGTCAGCAGCGTTCTGTGTGCTCGTCACCTTGTAAGTTCATTCTTCCAATAACAACTAGCAAGAGCGTTCTCCCCAAGAACACAAGTCCGTTCTTTGCATTCTTGGTTTTGAGAAACGGCCCTAGTTTCCGCCCCTTCCGGTTACACTTTCTGTCAAAATGATGGATGGTTACCTTTGACCTAGTTCCGCCCCTTCCGGTTACACTTTCTGTCAAAATGATGGATGGTTACCTTTGACCTAGTTCCGCCCCTTGCGGTTACAGCTTCTGTCAAAATGATGGATGGTGACAGTTAGTTTGATCGTTTGAAGTTCATTTGATCAAGAAAAGGGAGGTATTGGGCTTTGATGTTAACATAAGCTTTGATGTTACAGTTACAAAGTGATGTGACAGTTAGTTTGATCAAGCAAAAAGTGTGATAGTTAGTTTGAGATGTATTGGCTTTGATGGTGACAGTTAGTTTGATTGTTTGAAGTTGGTGTTTAGTCACCGCCCCTGCATTCCTGAGCCTTATCAAGGGCAGCTGTGAAAGTGATAAGAAAAAATGGAAGTTTATGGAACTTCCATTTAAAGTAAAATGGAAGTTGGAAGTTTATCTGTTCTGTAAAAGAATATAAAATAAAACCTTACACAAAAAGTGTAAAATAAATTTAGAACTATTCACTGAAGCAAGCATTTCAGTTTAAATTAAATGGTGGACGTTTATCTGATCTTTAAAAGAATATAAAATAAAACCTCACACAAAAAGTTTAAATAAAATGAAGTCACAAAAATATTGCAAACAATCCAATGTATGAATGATATCACACTGTCTCAAAAACATAGAGAGTGAGCGTCTATGTATGTGTGTCTTTGTCAAGGCAGTAAAAGGATGCGCCGAGTGCACTTATCTGTCTGTTTAGATGAAATAAAATAATCTTACATGTTTTTACAGAACTGAAGAAAAATCACACGCTAGAGCCGGATCTCTCTGAAATGTATCTCCAATTATAATCTTTTTGGCCCGTAACCAGTTAGGGATGCGTCTGTTCGACATGAAATACATGCTTTGTCTGTATGAGACGGTGATTTTGGGTCAGGGACGGAGTCGCGAGATAAGACGCTAACATGCGCGGTGCAATGGCGACATCTAGTGGACACGGAACACTGTTTTTTCTCCATATCCAAATATAAATACAGATGTCCTCAGGCCAAAAATCATCAGAAACTTCTTTTCCTGACTCAGCTCAATCATCTCTTCTTGGTCATCAAAATGCAAAACTGTGAGTATTTATTTTCTCTATATTTTATCTGTTATAATAATATAATTTTGTTCCACCATCTGCACTATGCAAAATTGGTATTAGTTTAATATGATTGTTTATACATTATTGTTTTAAACATGGATGCATTGTGCTATTGAAGTCTCAACTGCTTTATGTTTATCTACTGTAACTCAAATCTCCATTATGCTATCTGTTTAATGTTTATCTGTTGATGTTGGTATTTTTTTTATCATAAAACTATGATTTTTTTAAAAAAAAACTGTTATACCGTTTTAAAGTTTCATTGGACTATGGGGTTTTATCTGTTATAATAATATGATTTTTAACGTGGTGGTTTTCATTCCTATGGTGTATCAATCATGCAATGTGCTATTGCCTTTATTTAATTATTTTTAATTTTTAAAAACTGTTTATTAGTTTTAAACACACATGCATTATGATATTGATATCGCTATATTAATATGGGTTTTCGACCGTTTAAGCTTCAGAAAACATAAATTATAATGCTGTGCTTTTTTCACCATTGAGTGACTTTTATTATGAAAAGACTAGGCTTTTCTAACAGGAAGTGTCCGGTGTTTGCTTAGCTAGCAGCTATGCTGTGATTCTGTTTTTTGCTATGTATCATTTCTGTTTGCATTAAATCGATGTTTTGCCATTGCGTTGTTTTGTTATCTATTTACTATGACAGCGCCGCGCTCCCGGTTATTAGGCATGCCATAGCTTAGCACCGCTCCTGTTAGAAATGCATGGTTTAGCTTAGCAGCGCGTGCTACGTTGCTAACTGCTCTTAAATATTTTTGACATCATGTATCATAACTAGTTTTGATACGTATCTGTTTCACAAGGCAGATCGATCTGTTTTTGATATATTGGCATGTTATTTTTAGACCTAAAAAGCTTGTTTTAGTCACTGTCTTAAACACACCATGTTATTGATACGGAAACTAAGCAACTCTCCGGCGCCACCTGGTTACCCGGAGTTAAAACTACATCCTGTTATGGTGAAATTGTCCCCTCTAGTGCACCGTTGGGATATAACATCCTGTTATGGCGAAATTGCGCCACCTGGTTACCCGGAGTTAAAACTACATCCTGTTATGGCGAAATTGACTCCTCTAGTGCACCGTTGTGATATAACATCCTGTTATGGCGAAATGCCGCCACCTGGTTACCCGTAGTTAAAACTGCATCTGTTTTGATGAAATTGTGCCCCCTAGTGCACCATGGTGATGTAACATTATGTTATGCTGAAATTGTGCCTCCTTACGTTCCGGGGTGATATAACATACTGAAAAATAATGATTATTATTATTTTATTTTTTAATCATTTATTTTTTATTTAATTTTTATTTCTTTATTTTTTTATTTAAAGCATCTGTCTGTAGGCGTGTCATCAAACAAGCATATAAAACGACTTACAAGTGTTTCCATTCATAACAGGATTTTTTCCCCCAGGTCCGAATTCCGAGAGCGGCGCTTTCGATGACACTGATACATGTGAGGCCTGATCTTTTTCTATTCTTTTATAAATTATTAAATACATTTTAATAATATTTTAAAATAAATAAAAATGTAATTCTCTCTTTTCTTTTTAAATTCGCAGCAGCTACTCCGGTGATTGATGCAGACAACGCATCGGATGGTAAAAACAAGACCCATCGTCGATGTAAATTTTTTTCTAACGCCTATGAGAAACCTAATTTATTTATTTTAGATTTCATATATTTTATTACGCAACCCGGCTTTCCCCTGACAGATCACACTCAAGAAGAGAATGAAGACCTCACCAGTGCTGAAGTAGCAGAGGCGACTGACCCCACTTCGGCCCGTGCTGAGGATCAAATAGCCCTTACCGACTCAGCTTTAGACCAGCGCCCCGGACCAAGCGTAGAGTCTTTGAGAAAGAAGACTAGAAAAACGGATCGTTCTACCTCACCGATCAGTCCTGAGAGAAAAACAACCCATTTTGTCCCGGCGATCAGTCCTGAAAGCAGTCCTGACAGGAAAACTTTTTGTCCGACTCCACCGAACAGTGCTGAGGCGAGTCTTGACAGTGTATTTCTTTATGGTAAGACTATCTACATTATTTTGTATTTAAACTCAAATTGATTCATATCATTAAGATTTTCGAGTTATATTTCTACACAGCTGGGTCCGGTAGAAGCCCTGACACCATGACTGGTTGGAATACACCTCAACGCATCGCTTGGGATCAGAGTTCTTGGACAAGCGAGCAAGCTGAGGTGACAACCACAAACGCTGGTCAATCAGCATATCCTTTTCTCTCACCGCCGGAAGAAGAGCCAGCTGCGCATCACCCAACTGATGAACCACTCAACGATAGTTCTCTGACCTCTAGGCTCATTAATGCAATAGAGACATTAGTGGAAGAGTTTCGTGACACACAGGTTGATAGAAATAACCAATACATCGAACTACGCGATGTACAAGATGCTATAATCACCAAATTGAATGCACTGCACAGTGAGAGACCAAACGAAACGCATAGCAGATTAGACGCATTGCGCTGTGAGCTTCGGGCCTCTCAGCTCGAGACACATAGTCGATTGACACACAGGATCGCTTTATTCAAAATTTGGCCGATGAAATATTCAGACGTAACCAAAGTATGCAGGCAGTCATCTGTGAGGATTTTGATACAATCGGTCGCATGTACACCGAATACCACCGTGAGCATATGCTTTCGATCCGTCATCTCATTCTCACCATCCTATATGAAACAGCTGAGTAATCCTTGTACCCCATTAAACTTTTACGGTTGTAGTCATTTTCTTTAGCTATCATCTAGTATACTCTATGATTTTGTAATATTTCATTTGCAGAGTAATCCTTGTACCCCATTAAACTTTTACGGTTGTAGTCATTTTCTTTAGCTACCATCTAGCATACTCTATGATTTTGTAATATTTCATTTTTACTTTTTACATGTACTCTATGATTTTATGCATGCTTTGATTTTTCCATATACTCTATGTTTTTCATGTTGATTTTGTAATATTTCATCTATGGTTTTTACATATACTCTGTGATTTTATATTCTATGTTTTGGTCTGAAATCTTAAAATGGATGGTTCAAAATGCTTTTGTGCAGGCGCTTTCCAACCAGGCCAATGTCCCGCAGAACTGTCACCGGACGAGATTGAAATGCTAAGTATGCTGCCTGACGAGCTATTAACGTATACAGATTCTTTAGACCAGTATTTGTTTAATCTAGAATCTTCACAACACTCGTCTAATTTGGATCTTTTTGAATTAGCCGTAAATCCAAATATGAATTTGTTCGATCATGTGCTAAGCGTAGACAATGATCCTGTTGTACAATGCGGCGGTGATTAAAATAACCCACCCTTCACATTAGAGCCCGACCGATATGGATTTTTGGGGGCCGATGCCGATACCGATATTAGGGAGTAAAAAAAAGCCCGATACCGATATATCGGCCGATATTATTTATGTGTATATTATAATACAGTAGCAATATTATTTATGTGTATTATAGTACAGTATACCAGTCAAAAGTTTGGACACTTTCCTATTGGTGTGTACAAACTTTTGATGGGTACTTTACACAGTAGCTATAAACAGAATAAATATATTTTATAAACACGTTTTGCAATGATCACTCAAATGTGGTAATCAAACACTTGTGTGACACAGATATGTAATGGAGGCAGGGGGAATGATAGAATGAGAATTATACAGCTGAGCTGTAACCAAACTAGTTTGCATTGCATGTTATATTATATTATATTATATTCTAAATACTGTTGCATAATCTTCACTAACGACGAGTTTGTCTTTTAATTTAGTCATAACTTGTAACAATAAATATATAAAAAGTGTCACTGACAAAACCTTATTATCTTCTATTTTTACTCTTAATTCCTCTAATCTCTACCAGTGGAGGAAGAACTCAGATCTTTTTACTAAAGTAAAATGAATAATATCATAATGATGAAAACGTTTTTAATTACATATGTACAGTACTTTTATACTATTTTAAATAATTAGTAAGCAAAATGTACTAAACGTGAAACTAGGCTACTCTTAATGCAAAATGGCCCTATATAAAGTGTTATAATTATATACATTTTTGGAATATTGCTTGATGTTGTAACGTAGCGTTATCAGGCAGAATGAGCTTTAACACTGTGTCTACACCGGACGCGGCCGTTACTGCTCGCGTCGCAACAGCTGTTTACCCTAGACAAAGCAGAATCAGTTTACTGTCGGAGATCGCTCGCGCCACGCATTTTAATCAATGTTTCATCAACCAATTGCCTTAATAAATAAGAAGAAGGCCTAAATATAGCAGACAATATAATCAGGACTTCTCAGCTGCGCGCTTGCAATAGTCACAAGCTCACACAATACGTGACAGAGGCTTGTAGCAGAGAAATCAATTCTGTGAATTACACTGCGCAAATCACAAGTAGGCTACTACCCACCGGATGAAGAAGGGTTGGCTCTCAGTCTCCACAGGCTACATAAAATATTCATTTTATTTTATTTTATTTTATTTTTCATGTTTGCATTTATGAGGAAAAAACAATGTTACAGACGCGACAGTTCAGCACTACGGACGTGAGCGCTCTGAAAGCGGCACTAATGCTTTGAAACTTTCACATAGACATCAAACAGAAAGTACAAAACCTTTCGTTTCAAAGTGAATTTCGTTTTGTATTAATTGTATCTTAATTTTAATCAATGTTTCATCAGCCATTTGCCTGGATTTAATTTATAAGAAGTAAATTTAGCAGACGATAGATAATCTCGACACGGAAGCGCCTGCGGGTGAACTGGAGCTCGTCTCATGAACCGAAACTCAGCGTATAGACCTGAGAATTGAAATATATCTATATTGAAATGTCTACTTTTAAACAGAACAATTCAAAACGAAAGACAGACAGACTCATGTAATCGTATGAAATGTGCATTTCTCTCTGGCGCGCGCTCACTGAAGATCGCGAGTCAGCATCGTTAACTTCATCTTTGGCTGACACTGACTGAAAACACTTGTTTATTAATAAACAATTAAAATGTCTCCTTGCTATATTTGTTGTATTCATAATCATTATTTTTGCCAGTTCTTGTGACAGCTTTTAGGTGCTTTATTGGCAGCGCCACCCTTACATGAATCACCGTACCCGCATTTTTTAAAATATTCATTTATCGGCCATTATAAATGCCGATAACGATAGTTAGGAAAATGCCTAAAATCGGCCGATAATATCGGCCCGCCGATATATCGGTCGGGCTCTACTCCACATCTAGCACCGCTGATGCACCCACAGATCCTGACCACGACAACACAGAGCCTCCCGCTAATGATAATTCACAACCATCCATATCCGCAGCAGGTAATGTTGATACTTCACGCGACGATCGATTAAGTCCTCCTGACATTGATGCGCTGATCCGTCAAGGTGGGTACGTTAACGGATATCACGTTATACCACGACCTCGTTTCAATAGTGTCTCGTTGAGAAGATCCATGAATCTGCGAGTGATTAACTCTCCAGATTTAACCGTTTATAACACCTACTTGCACGACACGCTGAGCGAGATTGTTACCTTCGCTAGAGATATTGGGGGTAATGCCCCCATCATTAATATGACCGTGTCGACTCCCAGTCTACAAACACCCATCAGCGCCGTTTTAACACTGGGCAATAATTACGACGCCGATTTGCTTTACGATCAAATTGAAAAAGTCCTCCAGAGCGAAGACGGGTTATTATCGGACACTTCCGTAGAAGAAGACGCGTCCGTCGTCTTGAACAGACAAGG
Source organism: Siphateles boraxobius (assembly GCF_051911475.1). NCBI lineage: Eukaryota > Metazoa > Chordata > Actinopteri > Cypriniformes > Leuciscidae > Siphateles > Siphateles boraxobius. Next base: position 34,368 of record NW_027509163.1, read on the forward strand.
TGGGGGGCGTCGTAAACTTACAGATCTTGCCGTTGATGAGGTGATCAAAAGAAAAAAGACGAGTTTATTTTGCCCCGTAAATATATCAAATAAGTTGTGTTTCTCCATTTGTCTCGCCCGTTTTCATACCCTCAACACCCCGAGAGCGAGTTAGAAAAACTGGCGGCCGCTATCCAAAACATCGCGGGCTTCTCAATCCAAGATCCAATCGCATTTAGCGTCATAGCCTCGTTTGAACGTGCACTAGACATTAAAATTGTGGTATTTCACAGATCTAATGCCTCGGTCTTAGAAACGTACAAAAATAACGATGAGCCTCACCCCAAAACGGTGTTCCTCTATCTGGACAACGACCATTACTACATGATTTTGAATTTGCCCACGTTCATCGGTTCACCATACGTGTGTGAATTTTGCTATAAAAGTTACACACGTCACAGAGACCATCGCTGTAAGCATGTTTGCAACGTATGTTTCGATGCAGAATGTTACAGATTCCCTAAACGAACCGTCCACTGTTCTGATTTTTTGCGGTACTGTAAATCGAGCTATTGCTTCGAAATGCATAAAAAAAATTCAGCTCCCGGTCATGAAAATCCGGCCTGTGATGTAATAAAATACTGCAAACTATGTAACAGACGTTACACAGTTAAACCGGGGACCAAGAAAAACCAACACATATGCGCCCCGGACAAATGCGTCCATTGTCGCGAAATTTTACCGGATGAGGGGTCACACCGATGCTTCATTCAGCCCCTAGCACCTAAGGAATTTTGCGAGAAATACATCTTCTACGATTTTGAAACGCGTTATGAAAACGGTAAGCACGTGGCAAATTTTGTTTGCGCAATCACGTTCAAGGGAAAGAAATTTGTCGCTCGCGGTACGCAATGTATTGCTAAGCTAATCAACCGCTTCAGACAACCTCGATATGAAGGCTACTGCTTCATAGCCCATTACGCCTCCAGATTTGACTCTTTTCTAATCCTGGAGTATTTCTGCCAGGCTGGGTTGCCGATTGAGGTCATATTACAGGGTTGTAAATTAATGTACATGTACGACGAATCGCTTGCGCAACGATATATCGATAGTTTTTCATTTTTTCCTTTCGCTCTTTCGAAAATGCCTGCAGCGTTAGACTTAACGACGACTGAAAAAGGCTACTTCCCCCATCTGTTCAACACGGTCGAAAATAAGAACTATTTCGGACCGTACCCGGACAAAAAGTTTTACAACTACGACAACATGTGGGACAAAGATCAGCAAAAGTTCGATGAGTGGTACACCACAGTTGAGGGCAAGTGGTTTGACTTCAAGAAAGAACTGTACGAGTACGGCGTTAACGACGTGGTCTTATTACGTGAAGGATGTATGAAATATCGGAAGTCGTTCATCGAATGTGCAAAATTAGACCCTTTTTCCTTCGTGACCATAGCAAGCTGCGCAATGGGCGTGTTCAAAACCCATTACCTCGAGAAAAATACGCTGGCTCTCACGCATAACAAAGCGTACGTGCAGCAGAGCAAGACCTATTCGAGCGGTTCAATTGAATGGCTCGAGTTTGTCAAAAAGACACGAAACGTTGACATGCACCACGCTGTAAACCACGGCGAAGTATCCTTCGCTAAGTACTTTTTAGACGGCTACTATGAGAAGGACGGTGTCAGACATGGTTTAGAATACGCTGGTTGCATCTTCCATGGACACTGCTGTCGCTTTGAACCCCATCAGATGCACCCCTTGTCAGGAGTACCCTATGGAGTTCTCAGGAGACAGTTTGACGATAAGGTTGAAATTGTGCGGAACGCGTACGGTTTGCAAATCGAAGTCCTTTGGGAATGCGAATGGAACAACATGAAAAAGACCGACCCCTCTGTGATAGAATTCATGAGCAATTACTCTGTCCCAGAGAGACTGAAACCCAGAGACGCTCTCTTCAGAGGTCGAACTAACGCTTATAAACTCTATCACAAGGTGACCGATGGTGAGAAAATAAAGTACCTCGATTTCACCAGTCTCTACCCCTTTTGCCAGGCTACGAAAACCTATCCAATTGAACATCCACAAATCATTTTCAAAGATTTTGAACCCATTGAAAATTATTACGGACTTATCAAAGCGACTGTGCTCCCTCCCCGCAAATAACTGCACCCGGTTCTCCCTTACAGATGCGGTGGAAAACTCATGTTCCCGTTATGTAGAACCTGCGCTCATGAGGAAAACCAGACCACGAGCTGCAGTCACACGGATCAGGAAAGATCTCTCTCGGGGACCTGGGTTAGCATCGAGCTTTTAAAAGCCGTCGAGAAGGGTTATGTGGTGGTCAAGATAGACGAGGTTTGGCATTTTCCACAACGGTCAGACACGTTGTTTGCCGGTTACGTGAAAACGTTTTTGCGTTTGAAACAACAACCGTCACGGACGCCGAGAAAGAGACTTACATTCGCGAGTATTTTGAAAAAGAGGGGATTCAACTCGACCCTGAAAAGATCAAGTACAACTTCTCCCAGAGGGCGATCACGAAGCTAATTCTGAATTCGCTTTGGGGAAGGTTCTCGTTAAGAGAGAACTTGCGTCAAACGATCCTGGTTCACCAGAATCGTTTTTGGCAATATCGACACGCTGACGTATTTCACATTCATTTCAGACGACGTAGCTCTCGTCCAGCATAAGCCGGCCAAAGACGATGTTTGTAAGACGCGTGACGTTAACGTGTTTATAGGGGCGTTTACAACGGGGCATGCCAGACTGGAATTGTACAAATTGATGGACAGACTCGGCGACCGACTTTTGTACTCCGATACGGATTCAGTCGTCTTCGTGTCTAGGGACGGAGACTGGGAGCCCCCTCTAGGGGACCATTTGGGAGAGCTGACGAGTGAGCTAGACGAGTATTTCATAAGAGAATTTTGCTCTAGCGGCCCTAAGTCTTACGGGTATCGGACGGCCAAAGGTAAAGTGTGCATGAAAGCTAAGGGGGTCACGTTGAATGCCAAGAATTCCCGAGCCATCTGCCTGGAATCCCTGATTGGTCTGGTTGACGGGTATGTGCTGTCGGACGACAGTACCAGATACATCCTGGCTCACACGGAAAACATAGTGAGGAATAAAAAGTCTCTCACATTGCACAACAAATCAGTCGTTAAAAAGTTTAAGGTGGTGTATAATAAACGCAGGCTTTTGCCCGATTTCACCACAGTTCCTTATGGCTACTGATCAGATGATGCACAGAGGATCGCTGGATGTTTCTGATTTTGATTTCAGACTTCAACATCCATTTAGTTGTGTTATAAGCGGACCGTCCAATTCTGGAAAGTCTTATTTTGTTAAACTTTTGTTGGAGAAAGGTTTGAATATAATTTCAAAGAAAATTGAAAACATTGTATGGTTGTATGATTGCTGGCAACCTTTGTACGATGATGTACTGAAATTTTATAACATTAAATTTGTACAAGGAATACCCGAGAGTCTGAATGACGATGATTTACTACCCGTTCATAAAGCAAATCTTCTCAACGTGGATGATTTGATGCAGCAAGCTAGCACCAGCCTGGAACTCCAGCGCGTTTTTACGTAGTACATCCATCACAGAAACGTCAGCGCCTTCTATATAGTGCAAAATTTATTTGTGCAGGGCAAGTCCAGCCGAACCATCAGCTTAAACGCCAATTACATGATTCTGTTTAAAAATCCTCGGGACGTCAACCAAGTAGCGCTGCTAGCACGTCAAATGTACCCGGGGAACACAAAATACTTTATGGAGTGTTATCAGGATGCGGTCAACCAACCTTTCGGCTACCTAATGATAGACTATAAAGCTAAAACTCCGGAACAGTACCGTCTCAGAACAGGATTGCTTTCCGACCGTCAAGTGGTTTATATTCCAAAAAAAAGAAGAACGTGATAAATCGTCATGTCCGCCAGACTTTGTAAACATCTGCCGGTGTTGAAACTGCTACATAAAGCGTCTCCTAAACAACGACGTCTTATTTTACAATCGGCGTCCGACGAATTCATTTTAGCGTTGTGTGAAGTGGCGCTTAACATCCTCTACGGTACGATCCCGGTCACTTTACAACAGTACCAAAAACTGAAAAGGAGAAAAACTGAAATCAGATTTGTGGCTAATAAAAAAATTGGTCTAGCGGCCAAGAAACGAGTCTTCAACCAGAAGGGGGGGTTTCTTCTACCCCTCCTAAATATAGCTCTGCCATTTCTGTCGAACTTGATA